>NC_092137.1:21861702-22164732 GCF_043159975.1 Macaca nemestrina | reverse complement strand
AAAGTCCAAATTTGACTCCTTCCAACATTTAGCTTCTATTACAAGCCTAAAGCGTTAAAAGTTTGAGCTGGAGAATAGAGTCATTACAAAATAAAGGTAATCAACAAATTTATACATCTCCTAAACCGGTGATTCACACAGGATTTCACACAGAATTCCCATTAATGCTAATGAAATTGGGTAAGTTACAAGCCGAAACTCTCCCATACATTAATAGGTGAATAGTTCCCTGAGGTACTTACTTAGATGAGCAAACTTAATTTTCTCTCCACCAATTCTCTCTGGATAAAAAAAATAAAAAATCATGCTTCACCAGTTAAGTTTCTTTTTAAAGTAGATGGCATAAATTCAGAATCATTGGTGTAGGTTAATCAAAAGCCACACTGTTACATTGACCACGTCATTTTTGATACCTGTTGGCCTACATCTTAAAAATGTCACTCTGTCTTGTGGCTCTGAGAACAACCCATTTAAGTCCTTTAGATCTTGTTTCTTTCAGATTCTAGGGGAGAAAAAGGAAGTATGCAATTATGTGCAAGAACTAGTTGAGAAGAAATAGAAATTCTTGATTGCCTTATTATGAATTGAAGAGTTCAGTCACTGATTTAATTAGCTGCCTAGGGAAGGAAAGATCATGAAATGTTGAGTTAGAAACAATAAAGGTTATTCAAAGGCTCATACAATGTGATAGCACAGGTATGATAAGTTTCTGGGGCAAATGTGCTTTTTGTAGTTCAGAGGAAGGAGCAACTTTCAGTCGCGTGTCAGTGTTTTAATTTAATAATCATTATTACAATATCAACTTGGTTGTGTACAATTCTTTATTATCACCAAATACATTTTCTATTCATTTTTCCATTTATTACAATCACCTATTATATACCTAGGGCTATGGTTACTGTACCATTTCACAATTAACAAAATGAGGCTGACTTTATCAGATTACCCACAGGGAAAAAGTAGGAGCAGTACTTCTAAAAAACATATTAAATCAAACAAATTGTGAATAAAATAAGCATGCTGATTTTGTCCCAAACTGATGAGAATGATGTCACAGAAGGAGTCTTAAATCTGACTTAGGCTAACATTTCCCCTTTTATAGCCAAAGCAATTGACCCTTAAAACGGAAATTTTCTAAAAATCGTTACCTGGAATCTTAATGCCAAAATAATTCTAGTTTCTTGCCTTTTGATTAGTGATATTTAGAAAGTATCTGAGTGATAGCTCCCCAAATATCAAAATATATCTTTGATTACATTATGCACGAACATGTACATATTTGCTATTATGCACTGCTCAATGACAACTATCTGATATGTTTTGTTTTGGCTACAGCCAAGATTATATTTAAGCATCAGCAGACACATCTTGGTTAATTATCTAGCTTCAAACTAATAAAATTCTAATTTATTAGACATTAGGTATCTGTGCCATTACACATGGTGTTTTCTAAATGACTAGCCTAAAATCCTCAAGTATAGTCAGAGATGTCTCAGTAATTGATAGAATGAGTACAGTGAAAATTGAAAGATATAGAAGGCTTGAACAACAGTACCAACTAATTTGACTTAATTGGTGTTTATAGGTCAGAGGGCAAAAACTTAGCAACAGAAAAATATACATTTCTAGTGCCCATACACTATTCACCATGATAGACCATATTATATGACACAAAAGTTATCAAAACAAATTATAAGAATGGACTTGCATAAAATACGGATTCAGACCATAATAGAATGAAAATACAAATTAATAGAAAATAGTTTTAAAGAATCCTCAATATTTAGAAATTTTAAAACATACTTATGAATAAATTCTACGTCAATGAAGAAACAAAAAGGAAATCAGGAAACATTGTGAATTAAATAAAATTGAAAACACAACATATAAATATGTGATACAGATAATGCCATGGTTAGAAAAAAAATATAGCATTAGGAAAAAAAGTGTTTCAAATGAATCTTTGGGGGGTCAGCCTAAGAAACTAGAAAAAGAAGAGCAAATTAAACTCAAAGCCAGAAGAGGTGAAGATATAATAAAGATAAGAGCAGAAATCAGGAAAATTAAAAATATTAAATCAAGAAAATCAATAACACCAAAACTGGTCCTCTAAAAAGATCAACAAAAAATGGACAAATGTCTGGACAGATTGATTAACAAAAAGATAAGACACAAATTATCAACATCAAGAATAAAAGAGAGACTATCATTTTAGCTCCTACTAACATTAAAATTATAAAGAGATGTTATAAACAATATTCTATAAATTGGATAATGTATGTAAAATGTACAAATGCTTTAAAAGATACACCTAAAAAAGTAAAATTTTACTATATATAAACTACATTTGAGTAAACCTGACTTTATAAAAAGACATTCATCTTCCCGGAAAAGTAAACAAAATTCAGCCTGACTGTAATGGATACCACAGTGTATTTTTGTGTGTGTGCCGTTTTTATTGTTTTGTTGTTATATCGCAGCTCCACACTTTTGTACAACATTCGGATTATACAATGCTGCTTAGAGTTCACTTCCTCTGTATTTGGAAAGTACTCATTCGTTTTCACTTTTTTTCTCCATTGTTCTGCTTTAACAGATCTTGTAGTTAAGATACACTTTCGCTTTTGGATGGGTCCTATTACATTCAAGAGAAGATTTTAGATACAGGAAGTAGAGCTAAGACTCATTTTCCCTGCCTGGGATGGAATGAGTCCATTGGATTGCCTTATTTATTTATTTTCTTAATTTGAGCCTTAAGAATTTGACTGGCTGTATTAAAAACTCTATTGTCTACATGGACTGATTTTTTTGGGGAGAGGTAGAATTATCACATTACTTTCTGCCCTGTCATAGCTGTAGGCTTTGTGTGGTGGTGGTCAATCACTAGTATAAAATAAAAATGCTTTCTAACATGAGCGTTAAGTATTCATTAAGTGATTAATAGATCCAGGAGGATAAAAAAATAGATCATGATAGTCTTTATTAGTAGGAGAGATAATAATAACATGATAGCTAAAATTTATTGAACACTTATACGTGCCAGTGTGTTAAGCAGTTTTCATTCATTACTTAAATTAATCCTCATAACATTAAGACATAAGTATAATTCTCAATGTACCACAGGATATGATACTGAAGACTAAGAAATATTCTGCTGAATAAATTAGCAAAACTTAAGGGAGAAAAAAGTCACCCAGCGTTGGCAGTGAGTGTTGGAAACTATATGCATTCAAACTTTCATTGTAGGTAGGGGGTTAAATTAATAAAAATCAATTTTATTAAGTAATCTCTACTATATATCGAGAGTCATAAAGCTGCTTTATATTTTGATAGACTATATGCAAGTCTGGGAACATACTCTAAAGGAATAATCTAAGCTTGCTATGGCCTGAATATCCCCTCTAAAACTCATCTTGAAACCCGGTCCCAGTGGGGCAGTGTTGAGGGATGGGGTCTTTAGGAGATAATTAGATCACAAGGGCTGTGACCTTATGAATGACTTTATCCATTCATGAATAAATAAATTGATCCATACATGGATAAAGAAATTAATGGGCTAACTGATTAATGGGTTATCATGGGAGGGGAGCTGCTGGCCCACCTCAGGACTCTGCAGAGTCTCCACTGGCAAGAAGGCTCTTACTAGAGGCATCCCCTTCATGATGGACTACTCGGCCTCCGTAATTGTAAAAAATGCATTCATTTTCTTTGTAAATTACCCAGTTTCAGGTATTCTGTTATAAACAAAAGAAAAAGGACTAAGACAAAGCTACAGAAAAAAATATTAAAAAAATGTGATTAATATTAATTTAAGAAGTAGCCATAGGAATAATTTAGACAGAATTGTTAAATAAAATGTAACCATATGACATAATATTAAATTTAATATAGAAATATACATTCATGTGTGCATATATATGTGTTTATAAAAATGAATAAAGCTCTCTGGATATCCCTTGATTAAAACTATGATCAAATAATGATGCACATACTAGAATACAATTAACCAAAAATTTAATTTCTTACTTATCTCACCACTTTAGTTATTTTCTTGCCACAGTGAATTACAAATAGTGCCTCAAATGAAGTTCTGGCATATACCTTCATTTATGTGATGTTTTTCGCTGGGATGACATCCTCCTTGTCTTTGTTCAACCCAACTTATCCTTTAAGATAAAGTATAGGATTTACCTTTCCTGAGAATTTCCTTTTGCCTCTTTTCCATGGACATGTGTAAGTCCCCCTAGATATCCTGCAATACTAAAGTGTGGCAAGTTATTTTAAAATGGTCTTTTCCTAGGTTGCTGCCTACTCTGGGACTCCTTGTGAGCTCAGAGGCTATTGTTCTATTTCTTCTCATTATTCTCAGGACCTAGCAAGCTAGCAAATGCTGGCCATGTAGGAAGTATCATAAGTTTCTAGGAACTAAACCTATATGTTCTGCAGTGCAACCACTGTTTCGATTAAGATATTATGATTACTCTAAGATACCATGGTTCCATTTTTCTCAGTTTCCCATAATTTTATATACTGTGGTTATACCATTTGTATACTGATCAAAATATATGCATTTAAACAAAATGAAAGATGAAGCCAATATATAATGTCTATAATTGTCTCATTATTACTCTTCAACCAGCAAATTTTAGAACTACTTACAGAATAATGACATATTTTATTAAAATGTTTATTTGAAATCTGGGGTCACAATGGAAGGAAACACATAAGAAGTGGTGCTTGTCTATAGATGCCAACTTTAATGTCATTGCAAAGTATATTAAAGCATAAAAATCTCAAATAACTTAGCCAAACCAATACTACACATATTGTTGCAAAAAAGTGTGTATGACTGAGGTTCAGTTCACTCCTCTAATAACAAAAGCTAACTGTTCTAAAAAAATTAACACAAAGTAAATTATAAAGGATGACATTAAACAAATACAGATATTTCAGACATCTAGCCAGGAAGATGACATTTCATAATCCTGCAATTTGTGTGCATCCTGCCCCTACCGTAGACATAAAACGTAATTTCAAATCAATGTGGTGGTTGTGATTTCTGGGAAGTAAGGGAGCAACCACAGTTAAGAAGCAATGTTAAATTTACTGAAGACACTTATTTGAGTAAGCATCTTAGATTTAGTGCACACTGACAGTTGGATGATTAACTGTCTTTTGGCTTGGGTGGAGACCTACTTTAGGGAGTGTTTACCGACTAATTGATTGTTAGGTATTTGAAAAGAGTAAAGCACAGAACCCAGGCAGGAATGTTGAGCTTCTCTGAGGTTGTGTTTCTCTTTCCAAATACCAACAATAGGATACCATCTGACACATTAAAAGTTCTGGAGGCCAATAAGTTTATTAAAAAAAAAAATACTGTGACACTGTAAAGAAATTTCTAAGAAAGAGCTGAAAAATAAGCCAAAAAAAATCACAATACAAAAGGAAAACAACTAAGTTAATGCCCAGACATGATAACTAAGCACGCAACAGAACATCTTTGATCCTCTACACATATCCAGAAGCCGTCAAAGACAAATGTTACAGGTAAAAGCAATAAAAAGGATTACCGAGAGAGAGAGAGAGAGAAAACAACATATATTTAGATGCTCTGTTAGAACAGAAAACAAAGCCAGGCAAGCAGTAAAAAATCTGAAAATTTAAAGTGAAAATCAAATCAGTGGCTTTTCTGCCTCATCCATCTGCCTGAATCCAGACAGCACACTTTGGAGTCCAATAGAGTGAAAACTAGATTGGGCAACCTCAGCAGAAACACATCCTCTCCATTTTTAAAATAATGAAAACAGTAACAGAGGCATGACTAGGAACCAAATGGAAGAAACATCCAGGGAAATTGCACAAGGGACAGTCAGAGAGGCAACGAAAGGGAGTTTATTCATTGGAATGACAATTCAGCATGGCTGGACCAGACTACTTGGATCAATGACCTGGAAGAAATTGGTTGAAAAAAAAACATGAATCTGCTAATGATCACATTTGGTCAAGCAAGAAAAAGGGTACTGAGATGCTTGGGAAGAGTGTATCTGGTTTGTGAAGTGATATGAGACTGTCTAAATTCCTAAGAAGGGCCCTCAAAGTCCTCAGCATCTACCCACAGACTTCTTCTCCTTAGCTCTTTGGCATGGAGGAGGAGGCTTAAGAGTAACCCAGACCGTTCAGTGAGGTTTAAAAGGACCTTTATAATCTGTGCCGTCATGTTCTTACCAGCCTTTATCCTATTATTTCCCTGTTGTTTACATAGCTCTGGCCACTAGTTCATCCCACGAAAACTTGAAGCTCATCCATCTAATCAATGTGCTTTTACATGTTATTGTTGCTGGAAGTTTTTTTCTCCAATTCCCTTCATTCATATGTCACCTTATCTGTGAAATTTCCCTGGCTATACTCTCCTATCATTTTTTTTATTGTACTTTTAACAGTCTCATAAGTCTTACCTACATCTGACATCAGCATATATAATTATTCATATTAGAATATGAGCTCCTGAAATACGGTTTGTTCATTACTCAATCCCAAACAACCAGGAGAGTAGGAATTCAGTAAATATGTTTTAATTAAAAATTGATTGGCAGAAGAACAATGATAGTTCCAGTCTTGAAGAAAGGATGAGGAAGAACAAACAGATGCTGAAGCCTACATTATGCCAAGAGAGATGCTAGGTATTTTATATGCATTATTTTTCATTAAATCCTCATATCAAACCAAAGGAATAGTTACCATTCTGACTGCACAGGAATCTATTGTGGCTAAAAACAATGGAACAGAGTAACCAAAGTCACACAGTCGCATAACTACTGAGAAGAAGAACTTGGCTTCAAATCTGATTTGGAACTCCGTGTTCTACCTGCTTTACTATATTAATCTTTCTTTGTCCTGTTTATTTTCTTTCCTAATTGGCTCATTTTCCAACATGTTCTGAGAAGCAGACTACAGTGGCCTTCTTTGGGTGGCATCCTATTCTGATCATCAATTGGACTTCTACGAGAAAATATATAGGCTTGAGATACTGGCAATAGGTTTTATGTATCTATTTTATTTCTTTAAATAATAAGACCTTTCAGGACACTAACCTTGTCTATTTCTTTGCCTGTCCTGATTATCTTGCTCCTCCATTGATAAGAGTTTGGCTGTGTCCCCACCCAAATCTCATCTTGAATTGTAGTTCTCATAATAACCACGTGTCATGGGAGGGACGGGTGGGAGGCAATTGAATCATGGGGGCAGTTATCCCCATGGTGCTGTTCTCATGATAGTGAGTTCTCACAAGAGCTGATGGTTTTATAGAGGGATCTTCCCCCTTTTGTTTAGCACTTCTTGCTGCTACTGCCATGTGAAGAAGGACCTGTTTGCCTCCCTTGTGCCTCCCTTGTAAGTTTCCTGGGCCCTCCTTAGCCCTACAGAACTGTGAGGCAAGTAAAACCCTTTCCTTTATAAATTACCCAGTCTTGAGGTTTTTCTCCCTTTTTTTTTTTTTTTTTTTTTTTTTTAGACAGAGTCTCACTCTATTCCCTCTATTCCCTAGGCTGGAGTGCAGTGTTACAATCTTGGATCACTGCAACCTCTGCCTCCCAGGCTTAAGGGATTCTCATGCCTCAGCCTTCCAAATAGCTGTGATTACAGGTGTATGCCACCATGCCTGGCTAATTTTTGTATTTTTAGTAGAGACGGGGTTTCACTGTGTTGGCTAGGCTGGTCTCGAACTCCTGACATCAAGTGATCCACCCACGTTGGCCTCCCAAAGTGCTGGGATTATAGGCGTGAACCACCACGCCCAGCCAAGTATGCCTTTATAACACTGTGAGAACAGACGAATACGCCCATCCTGCCATGGCCCCTACCCTGTGTGCCCTTCCTTCCCATGCTCCTAACCCCCATTCCACCTGCCCTTCTCTGTCCCCTGCCCTACTGTGCCTACTGCCTTTCTACACCCCTGACTGCCTGTGCCTCCTACATCCTTCTGTCCCCTGCCCTAACTTGGACCACAGTTCTCTATAGATAGAGATAAGCTCGATAATAGCTCAGCATAAAAATAGGAGAAATTATAGTATTACAAATAGGCTTTGCTTATATCCAGATACATCTTTATCACTTTTATGACAATGGCTGGAAAAATAAAAAACAGAAAAAATAGAGTGAATGATCGTCTCAATTGCTTTGTTTATCCATGCTCAGTGAACACAGCCTCATTCAAGTATCCAAGTATCTGGTCATTTTCCTTTGAGCAAGAATTGGTACTTATGAACATGTGCTTCAGAGCAAGATAAACCTGGATTCACATTCTTACTGTGATTCTTCCTAGCTGGTGACCTAGTTAATTTACCTAGTCTGTATCTCCAAAATGGGGTGATAAAACGAATATTTCAAAAGATTCTTATAAGGAATAAAAAAGACTAATATATGTACATTTCTTACCAAAGTGCCAGGATCATGGAAAGCATTGAATAGCTATCTATACTGTTCAAAACTGGTAGAAGTATCACCCCAGCCCATTGGTGGGTTTACACCAGCAGACTGTGGAAAAATTCCCTTTTCCCTTAGAAGATTGTATGGAATTTCTCCAAAGGCTCCCAGGGACATTGAAATGTTTGGTGTTTTTATTCCTATGTGATACATCTCTACTTAGGGGAAAGTATGCTATTCGTTTTCAGAAGATTTGATGCTGTGATTAGTAAAAATAATAAAAAATCTTTTCTATTTCAAGAGATTCCTTTTGTTATCATTTGCTCTCTTGGTTTGCCGCTTATACTTCTAAATATCTTTTAAGTTACCTTTTGCTAATTATAAACTATTCTATGCCATTCAAAGCATAACAACCACAATGTAGATAATTTGTAAATACGATAAACACAAGTAGTACTCACTAATAGCTAGATCTTTGTTCCTTCTTGCACGTACACAAGTCTAAAATCCTCACCCCTTAATAATTAAGTGGGGCCGTGTGATAACCAATGAAATGTAAATAAAAATAATATGTGTTTTTGGTTGACACAATCAAGAGTCCCGCAGGATTGTACCGTTTGTTCTTCCTCGGTAACAACTATGACCAGCAAGTTCTGTGCCAATAAGGCCAGAACCAAAGGATCAAAGTGGCATTGAGTTACTGAGTAGAGATCGTGTGCCCTGGACAGTGTCCCAGATTTGCAGTAAACCTTACATAAATGAGGAGGGAGATTTTGTTGTAATAAGTCAATATTACTATGAAGCTGTTTGTTACAGTGTAGCAGGAATGTGCAGGAAAGAGTTAATTGATCAGATCTGAGTTGCATAAAACTTGCACATTCCCACAAGGGACTAGTTTTTTTGACTGGCCCTTGGTGGGCTCCTGAGAATTGGGTGCTTGGAATATTCAAACTGATGACTGATTTGCATGCCTGGAGCCTTGAAGGAAGCTATATCAGTTTGTCTAGATAGTTTGTATAAATGATGTAATTGCAGTTACTCCAATTTCAGACCTCCAAAAGAAAAGGAGATGTGGTGAGGTCTGAAATTGGAGTAACTGCAATTAGTCGAGAAGGCATCTAGTGCTTATGTGATCGGCCTCTCATAAAAACCCCAGACTTAGGCTCAAGCAAGCTTCTCACTGTACTTATGTAGCTATAGTTTATAGTAGGAAGAATTAAGTGTGACTATTGTGGGAGAAATCTCTTAAAACTTACTTCTGGTTTTCTCCAGGCTTTGCCTGATGCTTCATTTGCTGATTTTACTTTGTAAATTTGACTACAATAAACTCTGACCATAAGTGAATCCCAAGTTCTGTGAGTCCTTTTAGAGAGTCAACAAACCTAGGGTGATCTTTGGGACTATTGAGACACTCCCCTAAACTATACAGAAAATTAATATTGGAAGTAGGACCTATCACGATAAAAACCTGAAATATTTGTCATTGCTGTTATGGAGGTCTAAAGTATGGTGATTTGCAGAAATTTTGTCATATGTGATAGAATGGCAAAATGCTTGTCTAGGCTAATTTGAGAATTAGATCTATAGATAATGAACTTGTCCTCCAGATCTGGGAGTCTGGAAAAAAAGTTTGGAAAACAAATTTTAGGGTTGTGTTTTGAATGGAATTGACCACATTTTGTAGGGCATTTTGAGAAAGTGATGAGCTCAGCAAAGAATTGGCCATGGAACAGAGTTAACAAGCATTCCAGCTCTTGCAACAACAGTGAATGTAACTGCTTTTGAATTATAAACTATAAGTGATTAATATATTAAGGACTTTGAAAGTCAACAAACCTGTAAAACTCAGCAGTGAAACAATGATTAAATTAAGGAACATTCCACCTTTTGTTAAAACTTCTCAAAAGACTTAAGTATCTTAAAACAAAAAATCAGATTAAGTATCAATGCCCAATAAATTAATACTATCTCTTAAAATACCTTGAGGTAAATATAAGATTTAGAGTATGTTTTTCATCTACAATTCAAAATAGACTCAGTAAGTTGATAAATAAATGTAAGAGATTAAAAAAATAAAAAAATCAAAGAAACATACTGGACCTGAGAACATGTAAAAAATGTCTTTGAAGCAACTGCAGGTATGGTTCCTAGTATATGGATCTGAATTGATTCAAGCATATAAAAGTCCTACAGTGTTTTTTGTTGTTATTGTTTTTAAATAACACTGTATTGCTACAGAAACTTGGAGAACACACTGAAAAAGCCTGTGATTCTTTGAGACTAACAAATGATCTTTGCATTTGTCGAAAATATTGATTATGTTCACCCGCTCCAGGAATCACTTCCAACAATTCCTGAAACAATCCCTTTAACTGAGGACTATAAAGGACTATGCAGGAAACTTTTCAGATTGGTATCAGACAGAGCAGAATTTGGATCCAAGTTCCATTATGGACTAGCTATGGAACATTGGGCTATTTAAATGGGAATAATTATAATGCCATTTCAAAAGGCCATTGTGAAGATTAAATGCATGTAATTGCTTAGTATAATTTCTGCCACATAGAAAGCATCCAATAAATGTTAACATTTACTGTCAAAATTATTTTTGGGCTTCCATGCTTCTATGGGCAGGTAGTGGGTTGAGAAACTGTTACAGCCCCAAGAAGGACATATTCCCCAAACACGTCAAATATGAGCAAAGAGACTACTGTAAGAGGGGGAAAAAAAAAGAGAGAAACAACTCTCTGAAGATAGAATGAGGAGGTTTCTGAGGACAATGCAAAAGCGAACTTCCTCCCAGAGAGCAGAATAAGGGCTCCATTAAAGAATATTCCCTACCCTCAGGTGAGGCTGCTCACATAACATCTGCCCAGTGGGATTTAAAAATTTCCAAAGACCAATGACCTCTATTTATTCTTCTCTGTTCAAAATCAGGATGTTTGTTGTAATTATCCTAGCTTTATTTTACTATTATACCCTACATATGTGAGTGGGGGCAAATGGTTGTCTTTAGAGTTGATAGGTTCCAGTTCAAGAGGAGCCACATCCAGACCTGATAGAGAGACTGTCACACAACACCTAAACTTTAGAGCTGTTATAGGATCAGATTTGGGTGATCTTCCTTGGCAGGCGGATGTGTGCTTTGCAAAAAAAAAATTAAACTTAACATACTAGAACTGGAAGAACAAATTAGCAAACTTTACCAGTGCTCATAGTATCCAATTTTCCTCTCATTCCTTAGTTTATAGAAGATGCACTTCCCGGCTGGGTGTGGTGGCTAACGCCTGTGATCCAGCAGTTTGGGAGGCCAAGGCAGGCAGAGCTCATGAGGCCAGGAGTTTGAGAACAGCCTGGTCAACATGGTGAAACCTGGGGTTCTACAGAAAAAATTAGGTGAGCATGGTGGTGCACGCCTGTGATCCCAGCTACTCAGGAGGATGAGGGAGGAGAATTGCTTGAACCTGGGAGGCAGAGGTTGCAGTGAGCCGAGATGGTGCCACTTTACTCCAGCCTGGGTGACAGAGTGTGACTCCAGCTCAAAAAAAAAAAAAAAGAAACTGTACTTCCAGACATTCTTACAACTAGATAAAAGACCAAGTGGCTAGTTCTGGCTAATAAAATGCATCATTTCAAGTGGAGGCAGTGAGAAGACCCAGATAATTTTTTATCTCGTTATCTCTGCAACTATTATGAAGGAGTCCTGTTGAGATGGCCAAGTCTCAAGTGCTACAGGCTGCATGGAGGAGCGATGCCAATGAGACTTTTCTAGACCCAGAGTCTAATTTTACCAGACCAGCATTACACTGACAGAAAAGCCAGGCAATGACTCTACCACAAAAGAAAATTACCGGCCAATATACCTGATGAACATAGAAACAAAAGTCTTCTACAAATTACTAGCAAGCCAAATTAAACAGCACATGAAAAGATCACACACCATAATCAGGTGGGATTTATATCATGAATGCAAAGATGGTTCAACATATTCTAATCCATAAATGTGATACACCACATTAACAGGCTGAAGTACAAAAACCATATGGTCATCTCAATAGATGCAGAAAAATAATTTGACAAAATTCATCCTTCCATAATAAAAACTGAACAAACTAGATATGGAAAGAATGTACCTCAACATGATAAAGGCTATACATAACAAGTTCACAGCTAACGTCATACTCAATAATGAAAAGTTGAAAGTTCTTCCTCTGACATCAGAAATAAGACAAGGATGTCAATTCTCATCACTTCTATTCAGCATAGCACTGGAATTTCTAGCCAGAGTATTTTGGCAAGAGAAAGAAATAAACGGCTTTCAAATCAGAAATGAAGAAGTTCAATTGTCCCTGTCCTCAGGTGACATAAACTTATATATAGTAAACCATAAAGTCTCTTTCAAAAAAAGTTTGAACTCATAAATTCAGTAAAGTTGCAGGACAAAAAAAATCAACATAAAAAAAATCAGTTGGGTTTCTATGCATTAACAAGGGACTACCACCCCCCCTGAAGAAAATCAAGAAAACAATATCATTTGGACAGCTACAAAAAAACAAAATATTGTTGGTCCTCTATATCTGCGGGTTTCATGTGCACAGATTCAAACCCGAATCAAAAATACTTAGAAAAAAAATTTTCTGTTCTGATAATGTACAATTTTTTTTGGCGATGGAGTCTCGCTCTGTTGCCCACGCTGGAATGCAATAGCGCGATCTTGGCTCACTGCAAGGTCCACCTCCCGAGTTCATGCCATTCTTCTGTCTCAGCCTCCCAAGAAGCTGGGACTACAGGCACCTGCCACCACGCCTGGCTAATCTTTTGTATTTTTAGTAGAGACGGGGTTCCATTGTGTTAGCCAGGATGGTCTCAATCTCCTGACCTCGTGATCCGCCTGCCTCGGCCTCCCAAAGTGCTGGGATTATAGCCATGAGCCACCATGCCCAGCCGAACAGAAATATTTTGGTCATGATTTCATAGGCAATACATAATAGTAACTATTTATATACCATTTATATTATATTATGTTTTATAAGTAGAGATGATTTAAAATATGTGGAAGAATGTGCACAGGTAATATGCAAACACTATGCAATATTTTTCTTATTTTTTTGTACATGAATAAGTTATTTAATGATGATTTCTAAGATTTTGGTGCGTCCATCACCTGAGCAGTGCACACTGTACCCAGTGGGTAGTCTTTTATCCCTCACCCCTCTCCCATCCTTTTCTCTAATTCTCCAATGTCCATTGAATCATTCTTACGTCTTTGCTTAACTTAGCTCCCATTTATGAGTGAGAACATTGATGTTTGGCTTTCCACTCCTGAGTTACTTCACTTAGAATAATTGTCTCCAATTCCATCCAGGTTGCTGCCATTATTTCGTTTCTTTTTATGGCTGAGTAGTATTCCATTATATATGTATGTACCACATATTCTTTTTCCACTCGTTGACTGATGGACATTTGGGCTGGTTCCATATTTTTGCAATTGCTGAATTGTGCAGCTATAAGCATGCGCGTGCAGGTATCTTTTTCGTATACTGACTTCTATTACTCTGGGCGGATACCCAGGAGTAGGATTGCTGGATCAAATGATAGATCTACTTTTAGTTCTTTAAGGAATCTCTACACTCTTTTGCATAGTGGTTTTACTACTTTACATTTCCACTAACAGTGTAAAAGTGCTCCCTTTTCACCACATACATACCAATATCTATCACTTTTTGATTTTTGATCATGGCCATTCTTGCAGGAGTAAGGTGGTATTGCATTTTGGTTTTGATTTGCATTTCCGTAATAATTACTGATGTTGAGCATTTTTTCATATGTTTGTTGGTCATTCGTGTATCTTCTTTTGAGAATTGTCTACTCATGTCCTTAACCCAGTTTTTGATGGAATTGTATATTTTTTTCTTGCTGATTTGAGTTCCTTGAAGATTCTGAATATTAGTCTTTTGTTGGAAGTATAGATTGGGAGGATTTTCTCCCACTGTGTGGATTGTCTCTTTGCTCTACTAATTATTTCTTTTGCTGTGAAGAAGCTTTATCGTTGAATTAAGTCTCATCTATTTATCTTTGTTTTTGTTGCATTTGCTTTTGGGTTTTTTGTCATGAAGTCTTTGCCTAAGCCCATGTCTAGAATGGTTTTTCCAATGTTATCTCATAGAATTTTTATGGTTTCAGATTTCCTCCATCTTGAGTTGATTTTGTATAAGGTGAGAGACAAGGATCTGATTTCATTCTTCCACCTGTGGGTTGCCAAGTATCCCAGCACCATTTGTTGAATAGGGTGTCCTTTCCCCACTGTATTAGTCAGGGTTCTCCAGAGGGACAGAGCTAATAGAATATATGTATATATGAAAGGGAGTTTATTAAGGAGAATTGGCTCGCATGATTACAAGGTAAAGACTCACGGTAGGCCGTCTGCAAGCTGAGGAGCAAGGAAGCCAGTGGTAGATCAGGCTGAGTCCCAGAACCTCAAAAGTAGGGAAGCTGACAGTGCAGCCTTCAGTGCATGGCCAAAGGCCCAAGAGCCCCTAGTAAACCACTGTTGTAAGTCAAAGAGTGCAAAAGCTGAAGAACTTGGAGTCTGATGTTCAAGGGCAGGAAGCATCTAACACAGGAGAAAGATGAAGGCAGGAAGACTCAGCAAGTCTGCTCTTTCATCTTCCCTTGCCTGCTTTATTCTAGCCACACTGGCAGCTGATTAGATGGTACCCACCCAGATTGAGGGTAGGTCTGCATCTCCCAGTTCCAGTGATTCAAATGTTAAACTTTGGCAACACCCTCACAGACACATCCAGGAACAACACTTTGTGTTCTTCAATCCAATCAGGTTGGCACACCATATTAACCATCACACCTACTTTATGTTTTTGTTGCTTTGTCAAAGATCAGTTGGCTGTAAGTATTTGGCTTTATTTCTGGGTTCTCTATCCTGTCCCATTGATCTATATACCTATTTTTATACTGGTACCATGCTGTTTAGGTGACTGTGGCCTTATAGTATAGCTTGAAGTCAGGTAGTGTGATGCCTCCGGATTTGTTCTTTTTGCTTAATCTTGCTTTGGCTACACAGGCTCTTTTTTGGGGGATTCCGTCTGAATTTTAGGATTGTTTTGTCTAGTTTGGTGAAGAATGATGGTGGTATTTTGATGGGAATTGCATTGAATTTGTAGATTGCTTTTGGCAGTATGGTCATTTTTACAATATTGATTCTACCCATCCATAAGCATGGGATGTGTTTCCATTTGTTTGTGTCGTCTATGGTTTCTTTCAGCAGTATTTTGTATTATAGTTTTCCTTGTAGAGGTTTTTCACCTCCTTGGTTAGGTATATTCCTAAGTATTTTTTTATTTTATTTTTTGCAGTTATTATAAAAGTGGTTGAGTTCTTGATTTGATTCTCAGCTTGGTTACTGTTAGTGTATAGTAGAGCTACTGATTTGTGTACATTAGTTTTGTACCCTGAAATTTTGGTGAATTCATTGACAAGTTCTAGGAGCTTTTTGGATGAGTCTTTTGCGGCTTCTAGGTATATGATCATATGATCAACAAACAGAGTTTGGGCTTCCTCTTTACTGATTTGGATGCCCATTATTTCTCTCTCATCTGATTGTTGTGGCTAGGACTTCCAGTATGTTGAATAGAATGGTGAAAGTGGGCATCCTTGTCTTGTTCCAGTTCTCAGGGGGAATGCTTTCAACTTTTCCCATTCAGTATAGTGTTGGCTGTGGGTTTGTTATAGATAGCTTTCATTACCTTAAGGTATGTCCCCTGTATACCATTTTGCTGAGGGTTTTATCATAAAGTGATGCTGGGTTTTGTCAAATGCTTTTTCTGTGTCTATTGAGATGATCATGTGATTCTTGTTTATGTGGCATATCACATTTATTGACTTGTTAAACTATCCCTACATCCCTGTTATGAAACCCACTTGATCATGGTGGATTATCTTTTTGATATGCTGTTAGGTTTGGTTTGCTAGTATTTTGTTGAGGATATTTGCATCTGTGTTAATCAGGGATATTGGTCTGTAGTTTTCTTTTTTTTTCTTTATTATTATTATTATTTTTTCTTTCCTGGTTTTGGTAATAGGGTGATACTGGCTTCACAGAATGATTTAGGGAGAATTCCCTTTCTCTGTCTTTTGCAATAGTGTCAATAGGATTGGTACCAATTCTTCTTTGAATGTTTCATAGAATTCAGCAGTGAATCCATCTGGTCCTGACCTTTTTTTTCTTGGTAACTTAAAATTGCAGTTTTATTCTTGCTGCTTGTTATTGGTTTGTTCAGAGTTTCTATTTCTTCCTCACTTAATTTAGAAGGGTTGTATATTTCTAGGAATTTACCATTTCATTTAGGTTTTCTGGTTTATGTGCATAAAGGTGTTCAAGGTAGCCTTGAATGATCTTTTGTATTTCTATTATATCAGTTGTAATATCTCCCATTTTGTTTTGAATTGAGCTCATTTGGATCTTTTCTCTTTTTTTCCTGGTGAATCTCACTAATGGTCTATCAATTTTATTTATCTTTTCAAATAACCAGCTGTTTGTTTCACTTATCTTTTGTATCTTTTGTATTTATTTTTGATTCAATTTAATTTAGTTCTGTTCTGATTTGGTTATTTATTTTCTTCTGCTCGGTGTGGGCATGGTGTCTTCCTGTTTCTCTAGTTCCTTCATGTGTGACCTTAGATTGTCTATTTGTGCTCTTTCAGACTTTTTGATGCAGGCATTTAATGTTATGAGCTTTCCTTTTAGCACTGCATTTGCTGTATCCCAGAAGTTTTGATAGGTTGTGTCACTATTATCATTCAGTTCAAATAATTTTTTAATTTCCGTCTTGATTTTGATGCAGGATTTTAATTTCCATCTTGATTTTGATGCAGACTTTTTCTCGGACACTTCGCCAATTGGGGACCTCCTTGGCTAGTGAAGCCCCCAGCCTGAGACTTGATTGAGACTTGTTTTGTTATCTAGCATATGGTCTATCTTGGAGAATATTCCATGTGCTGATGAGTAGAATATATATTCTGTAGTTGTTGGGTCAAATATTGTGTAAATATCCTTTAAGTCCATTTGTTCTAGGGCATAGTTTAAGTCGATTGTTTCTTCATTGACTTTCTGCTTAATGACCTGTCTAGTGCTGTCAGTTGAGTATTGAAGTCCTGCACTAATATTGTGTTGCCACGTATTTCATTTCTTAGGTGTGGTTCCCAGGCCGATGGAGTTATGTTCCTAAGGGGATTATGTCTGCCCCTGCTGCATTGCACAGGTCACCAGGGAAGTGGGGGAGAGCTGGCAGCCACAGGCCTCACCCAGTTCCCACAGAGCCCACAGCCCCAAAGACTAGTCTCACTCCCACTGTGCTCCTCTAACAGCACTGTGTTTGTTTCCAGGTAGCCAGTGAGCAGGGCTGATAACTTGCCCCAGGCTACTTGCCTCCCAGGTGAGAAAGCAAGCTGATTCACAGTTTCTTGGCCCTCCTGTGGAATCTGCAGCAGAAATTTGATTCCTTCGAAGGGTCTGTGGATTCTCAACTAGGCAATTTTGTACCAGGGTGATACGGTTTGGCTGTGTTCCCACCCAAATCTCACTTTGAATTGTAATAATTCCCATGTTCAAGGGTGGGGCCAAGTGGAGATAATGGAATCAGGGGGTTGGTTTCCCCCATACTGTTCTTGTGGGAGTGGGTAAGTCTCATGAGATCTGATAGTTTTATGAAGGTAAATGACCCTAAACAAGCTCTTTTGCCTGCCGCTGTGTAAGATGTGACTTTGCGCCTCATTCACCTTCCACCATGATTGTGAGACTTCCCCAGCCATGTGGAACTGTGAGTCAATTAAACTTCTTTCCTTTGTAAATTTCCCAGTCTCAGGTAAGTTTTTCAGCAGACTGAGAACAGACTAATACACAGGGACTTGAGCATCTACAGATTTGTGTATTAATGGGAAGTCTTAGTTAAGATTAGGTTTAGGGTTAGAGTTAAAGCTAAAGAAACCAATCACCTATGTATACCAAGGGATGACTGTCCTTAGGAATTAATTTAACCAAAGAAGTGAAAGACCTTCACACTGAAAACTATAAGATATTGATGAAAGAAACTGAAGAAGACACAAATAAATGGAAAATATGTCATTATCATGAACTCGCATAACTAATCCTGTTAAAATGTCCATTACTACCCAAAGACATTGACAGATTTAATGCAAGCCCTATTAAAATCCCAATGGTATTTTTCACAGAAATAGAAAAAAATCTTAAAATTAGTATGGAACCACAACAGACCCCACACACTCAAAGAAATCTTGAGCAAAAAGAATAAAGCTGGAAGCATCACACCACCTGCTTCCAAATATATTACAAAGCTATAGTAATCAAAACAGCATGGTACTGGCATGAAAACAGAAACATAGATCAATGGGACAAAACAGAGAGCCCAGCAATAAATTCACAAATGTATAGTCTATTAATTAAAAATGTTAAGATCACACAATGGAGAAAGGACAGTCTGTTTAATAAATGGCATTGGGAAAACTGGTTATCCATCTGTGGAAAAATTAAATTAGGCCTTTATCCTTCACCATGTGCAGAAATCAACAGAAAATAGATTAAAGAATTAAGTGTAAGACCTTAAACTATACAACTTCTAGAGGAAAACAGAAAATATCCATGGTAGTGGCCTGGGCAATGATTTTTTAGATATCACCTCAAAAGCAGAAGCAACAAAAGCAAAAATAGATAAATGAGATTATGTCAAACTAAAAAGTTTCCGAACAACAAAATAAATGATAAACAGAATAAAGAAACAATAAATGGCATGAAAAAAAATGCGAACCATATAGCTGATGAGTTAGTATCCAAAATATATAAGGAACTCAAGCAACTCAATTGTAAGAAAACAATTAACTCGATTACAAAATGAACAAAGAACCATAACAGATTTTTCAAAAGAAGATATACAAATTGCCAACAGATATATAAAAAAAAAATTAATCATCACCAGTCATCAGAGAAATGCAAATCAAAACCACAATAAGATATCACTTCATACTTGTTGGAAGGCCTATTAAAAAGACAAAAGATAAGTATTGGTGAGGCTGTGTTGAAAAGGGCATCCTTGCATTCCCATTGTTGGCGGGAATGTAAATTAGTACAGCCATCATGAGAAAGAGTATGGAGGCTCCTCAAAAAAATTAAAAATATTACTGCCATATGACCCAGCAATCCCACTGCTGGGTACATATCCAAAAGAAATGTAATCAATATGTCAAAGAGATACCTGCACTCCCATGTTCGTTGCAGCATTATTCACAATAACCAAAATATGGAATCAACCTAAATACCCATCAATGGATGAATGAATAAAGAAAATGCAGTAGTACATACATAGTGGAATACTATTCAGCCTCAAAAATGAAGGCAACCCTGTCATTTGTGACAATACAGATGGACTTGAGGATATTATGTTAAGTAAAATAAGTCAGACACAGAGAGACAAATATCACATGATCTCATATACAAGTGGAACCTAAAAAAGTGGAATTCATAAAAGCAGCGAGTAGAGTGGTAGTTACCAGAGGGTGACAGAGGGCGGAGGTTGAGGGAAATGTTCATCAAAGATAAAAAAAAAAAATGTAGGAGGAATATGTAGTTCCAGAGATCTATGCACAACATGGTAACTACAGTTTATAAAAGTGTATTTCATTCTTGAAAAGAGCTAAGAGAGTAGATCTGTGTTCTCATCACAAAAAAAAGTATAAGTATATGAAGTAACACATATGTCAATTAGCTCAATTTAGCCATTCCACAATGTATACGTATTTCAAAATACCATGTTGTACATGATAAGTATATACAATTTTTATTTCTCAATAAAAAATAAATGATATTTCCGGTCGTATTCTCAGCAAACTAACACAGGAACAGGTAATGAAACACCACATGTTCTCACTCATAAGTGAGAGTTGAACAAGAGCACACGGACACAGGGAAGGGAACATCACACACTGGGGCCTGTTGGGGGGTCGGGGGCAAGGGGAAGTAAGAGCATTAGGACAAATATCTAATGCATGCAGGACTTAAAACCTAGATGGTGGGTTGATAGGTGCAGCAAATCACCATGGCACATGTATACCTATGCAACAAACCTGCCTGTTCTGCACATGCACCCCAGAACTTAAAGTAAAATTTAAAAAAAGAAAAAAATAATAATGAAATATTTTTATGGATGATTTTGTCTTTTTCTCAGTGAGGTAATGTGCTAATGATAGTTAATTTGTGCTCCCACATGCAAGTCTGGCTCAATGTATTAAACATGCAAAGGGGTAGCTCAGGAGAAGTTCTACATTTAGATGTTTAGAATATAGAGTGTTTCAAGTCATGACAATGAATGTAAATTTCTTTTTCTATAAGTGGTATAAAGACATTGAACAAGATTAATAACTAGAGTGACATATGATATACATTTTACACATATTCTGGGCTAAGAAAAGGATAATGTTGCCTAGATCAGGATCCCTAATCCCCAGACCATAGACCAATACCAGTGAGCATTACCACGTGAGCTCCACTTCCTGTCAGATCAGCTGCAGGATTAGCTTCTCATAGGAGACTGAACCCTATTGTGAACGGTGCAAGCAAGGGATCTAGGTTGTGTACTCCTCCTGAGCATCCGACTCATGCCTTATCTGAGGTGGAATGGTTTCATCCCAAAACCATAATCCCCCTACCCGTCAATCCTCAATGTCCATGGAAACTAGGGAACCGATCACTAGTGCCAAACAGGTTGGAAACTGCTGGTTTAGACTATAATGGTAGTAGTGTAGATGATAAGGTCAGATGGATTACACATATATTTTGTAGTTAGAGGTGGTGAGACTTGCTGATCATGTAGGGAAATGCACTGGAAATTTATTTTTCTTGAAGGAAATATAATTTTTGAGAAAGTCAAGAGACTATACAAACTTTTCTGTATTTGCAAAGCTAGAAATTTGCAAAGGTCTTGGGATTTATCCCTTGTAAATGTCAAGGGTTTTATGATATCTGCTTATTGTAGAAAACCTGAAAAATACAGATGTACCCAAATGTCACTTAGAAGTAGGTATGCCTTGCATCTACACCACAATTACATTTTTAAGTACGTCCAATATTATCTCCTACAATGTTTTCCCCAGCATAAGCATGAACATAGACCTGAGTACCATCCCCACCATTTTCTCTGAGAATATACAAAAGGGATGCTTTCTATAACTCTCTAAAGTTTTCCATAGTTTTTCGTCTTTCTTATTTTTCCCTCCATTTTCTAAATTAATCTCCCCCTGATACACACACACACACACACACACACACACACACACACACACACACACACACACACTGCTTTACAGCATTTCAGGGCTGCTGCCTCTATAAATTTTATCAAGTGAACACTACCATCCATGATGGGATATTTTTAAGTGATAATTTTACATTTTTATAGGAAAAAAATTTATTTTTTCACCTTTTGCCACTTATATCTCATCCCAGTTGTCTCAAGAAGACAATTCAGTCATAATTGGGTCCACATCTTGCACATCATTTTATCTAAGTTCTATAGATCATTACATTTTTTTCTTCATTTATGTTTTTACTCCACTAACCGAGATCATCATCTCTTTCTGGCACTACTGAAATGGCCTCCACAACAGATGTCCCTCCATGTAATCTAGTTGACAACCAAATAGTGCTCTACAACACAGCCAGAACAAACACCCTGAACTGCTAACCTGATCGCCTCTACCCCTTAACTAGCTTCATTGAAATTTTGAAATCTTTCAATACTGTCTCACTGCCCTGGAGCGGGAACCCAAGTTTCTCTATTTGCTTTTAGATATTTTTAGGACTTGCCAATGACTTTTTCTACAGCCTCATCTTTTCACTCCATACCTGTAAAACATGTACCCCATAGACTAAACATTATTAAAACCATTCACTTCCTCAGTATGGCAAGGGTCTTTCTTTTCAGAGCCTTCACATGTCTTAATCTTTCTTTCTAAAGGAATATTTCTTACACATCTTTAGGACTTCAGTGTTAATATCTCTTGCTCTATAAAACTTTTCAAAGTAATACTTCGTATTACTCTGTTATACCATTTATGACATCTACATTGTTATTGGTTGTTTAATCATTTATAGACTCCACTATACTCCACAAGGACTGGGCATCTCTCTTGCCAAGAACCTCACGGGCACAGGAAAAGTATTTATTGACTTGTTATTGTGTTGGTAGTCTTTTGTGTCAACATTTCTCCCTCGTCATCTGAATTCAAGCCACCAAGTAACTATGTGCATTTTATGGAGAAGGCAAAAGTATCTATCCTAGAAACTGGTGGGGTTTCTGTTCCCTCACCAAATTTCTCTGCCACATTGGAAAATGTACTGAGAAAAACAATTAAAAAAGAGAAAAACACCCAATATTTACTTGCTGCGTTTCCTCCAGTATCCTATTTTTATCAGATAAATAGGTAGAAAGTATAGTCAGTTCCAGAGATCGAGATGATACAGAGATAGATAAATAGAAAACAATAGTTATGTTTGAAAGCATACTGCATATGATAATGTGTATAGTTTTTTGTTGTTTTTGTTTTTGTTTCATTTTCTCTGTGTGTGTTTTTTTAACATTATCCAGTAAACTTTTCCCATTTAATTGAAAACTGTTTCTAATGGCCACATGATATTCAAATATAAAATGTACATTATTTAGCTTCTTTTTTCTTTTTTTTTTTTCTTTCTTAAGATGGAGTTTTGCTCTTGTTGCCCAGGCTGCAGTGAAATGGCACAACCTTGACTCACTGCAGCCTCCACAGTGGTCAAGGTCCTGGGTTCAAGCGATTCTCCTGCCTTAGCCTCCCGAGCAGCTGGGATTATAGGCATGCGCCACCATGACCGGCTAATTTTGTATTTTTTTTTTAGTAGAGATGGGGTTTCTCCATGTTGTTCAGGCTGGTCTCGAACTCCCAACCTCAGGTGATCAGCCCGCCTCGGCCTCCCAAGTTTTAGCTTTCATATTCAGTAACATATATTATTTCCATTTTTTTTGTTATAAATAATCCAAAAGCAATAATTTCTGTCAAAATAGTTTCCTAGATCTGGATGTAATATTAATATTTCACACTCCTATGATCCTTCGCACTGGTGCCTGGTCTTCTAATGGGAACTTAAGAATAGTTGGGTGCACTTCTATTGAGACTCATTTACATAGGCTAACCTTCCTCTATGCTAGTTCTTAGTGACCCTCTCCAGTTTGGTATAGCAGCATGCAAGCTATCGAGTCCGAAGACATCAACTCATTGGAATTGTGTGAGCTTGAAAATTCACTTAGTTTCCTCAGTTTAATGATAATAATTACCTTACTACTCTCCTACTGCTGCACAGGTTTCTGTTTCATGTTTTAAAATCTTCCTGTGTGTTTTATAACCATGAAGGAATAAAATATAAGTAACTGCATCTTAACTAATATTATGTGTATTTATAGAAATTGTTAATACATTTTGTTTTACTTGAAATGATTTTATGCCTTTTGTATCACCTGGATTAATTTCAGATGCTTGATTCATACAGTGTATTTGGATCATGTCCAGAGTCTCAAGGTTGGCAAATAGATTCTTTCCAATTTCACTCCAAATGACAGCTACAATCTCCCTGTGTGTGTGTGTGTGTGTGTATGTGTGCGTGTGCGTGCGCGCACTGTTCCAGATGTACTTACCTTCCCAAGTTTTACAAAATTTCAAGGTCCTTTCAGCACATGATGTCTTTCCATAAGCTTGTTTGTCTACTTGGAATGCCATCTACCATTTCCCCCTCTCCACTGGCAAATTGACACACATCAAAGATTGACAGATATTGGCAGATCATCTTCCAGATAAGTTTTAAAAGGCTGTGTGTGTGTGTGTGTGTGTGTATGAAATGTATCATAATATTTGAATATATGTAATTTTTCATAGTATATGTGTATGAATGAGCATGCATACACATGTAGTCTATCAGTGTGTGCATGTATAAGAGACAATCTGTAGGGGAATATATATATTGAGGATAAAAAGAAAATGCACTTTTTTCCAGTTTCTTTATGACAAAGCTTTCAGTCTGTGAATTTCTAGTTAATGGTAAATTGAGGACAGGATTGTGCTTCTCCTTAGACTTTTACTCAGAAGGCAAATGGATGATAGGTTCCTGAAAGCCACTACATCTGCACTGCCCATTGCTGTGTGAAGCTGTCAGCTTCCTATCAGGAGATGACCTCACACAGCAAGGTGCAGATGCTTCACTGTATTAGTTATAACAGTACATTGGAGAGGGAGAACAGACATGCATTATTGTAAGGAAAATTAACAACCAGTGTCTGGGAGAGAAAGAATTGAAAATGACAGGCCAGTTTTAAGAGACCTTTTGTTTGGGCATACATTATTCACCTAGAAATGGACACAATTACTGAAAATTAGAAACGAAACTGGGCTTTATACAATGAAATTAGATAATTTCCTGGCCAAAACAAGTGGGCTCACGTTGAAAGGAAAGCCATTAAAATATACCTAAGCAGTAAGTTAATGGGGGAGAAATTCAATTTGAAAATGAGAGAACATTTTCAGATAGAAAGGGCAGGCAGCGGAACAGTGTGCTTAATGAGGTACAGTAGATATATTCAAGTTTAATCTAGATAATTTTAGATAATTATAGAAAATGCTTAAGATATTTTTTCTGCTTTTTTCTGATGCCAAGTATTTGACTGGAAAAGAAAGAAAAAACATCCTATTGTCTGTTGTTTTGTATAACGTCTATTTTTAAAAACTGAAAAGTTTAAAGAGTTTTTCTGTAGGTTACTATATGTCAATCCATAAAAGGACTCTGCATTGTTGTCAAATACAGTAGTCCCCCTTGTCCATGGTTTTGTTTTCTGCTGAGGTCAACTGCAGACTGAATACATTAAATGGAAAATCCCAGAAATAAACAATCAAGTAGTTTTGAATCACATGCTATCCTGAATAGTGTGTTGAAATCTCTCACAGTGCTGCTCCATCCTTCCTAGGATGCGAATCCTCTTTCATCCAGCACCTCCAAGCTGTCTATGTGCCTTGCCTGTTTGTCAGTAGCTATTGTGGTGATCAGATTCAGTGTCATGGTACTGCAGTGCTTGTGTTCAAGTAACCCTTGTTTTACTTAATAATTGCCCCAAAGCACAAGAGTTCCATCTCTAATAATAAATTAAACCTCATCATAGGTATGTATGTAGAGGACTAATCTTAGTATATATAGGGTTCAGTACTATCCATGGTTTTATTCACTGGGTGTCTTGGAACATGTCCCCGAAGAATAAAGGGGAACTACTATAATGCTTGACAAAGAACATCCAGGATTTTTACTGCTCCTAATTTCTCCACTTCTATATAAAGAATCTCACATTGGTTATTACCCCTTCTTTCTCTTCACCCGTAAGTTATAAGTCTGTGCTAGGAAATCACGCGCTGGGAAATGGCCACTATCTGACAGTCAAAGGTGGCTTCAAGGCTGATGATGAGATTTTCCAAATCTCATCTCGCTCCAAATGTATATATGCGTCTCTTTGAATTAGGATGACTGACTAGCCATAGGTAGTATGTGCCTCCTCTACAGAGAGGATCCAGGAAAGTAAGTAGATACTCAAATTTTGAATAGATTGTCTAGGAGAGAATGCTAAAAATCACCAGAGAAGAGACAGAAACACCAGAAGTAAGGAGAAGGTTCAAGGCAGCTCTCCCCACAGGGAACTTACTGAGAGCCAGGAGAGGCTTCTGGACACAGGGATACAGTAAGAGAGAAACCTCTAGGTCTTGGAATTTATGATCTTGGCTATAGGAGAAACCCTGGACCTACTAGAGCCTTGGACCGACACATACAGTTGCCTAAATATTGCACAGAGACGTTGCTCCAGAAAGGGAACTCACACAAAATCGTGTAGGTATTCAAGTCTGGAGCAGCCTCAGGCAGGCATCATTTTGAGAGCCTAGATACCGGAGACCTACAGACACGACTGCTGCTGCTACACGGCTCAAAAGAGGGAGAGAGGAGACTGGAAAACCCATGCCCCACTGGCAGGGTCCCTACCACCCTGCTGTATGCTGCTGTTGAGACTGAGATGTCAGCGGACTACACTCTCCATGGCTTCTTCCCCACACTGCTTACCTGGGAGATACCCTGCCCTCGATAGTCCCAGGCCCAAGTCACCACTTTGGGAGTTTAATGCTAGGCTGTGCCCTACCCTAAGACTGAGTTCAGCCTGACTTGGTTGCAGCTGCCTTCTGGCCAAGGACGAAGAGAGAACCAAACTCTCTTACACATCTAGGACAATACCCACGGCCCTGCAATGGGCTGCTGTGAGACTGAGATGTGAGTTGACCACACCCCCCACAGCTTTCTCCCCACACTGCTTGTGTGGGAGGGGTTCCACTCTCCCCAGTTTCTGATCCAAGGAGCCATTTTGAGAGAGTGGGGCTTGGCTGCGTCTTGTCCTCAGGCTGAGTTCATGTCCACCTGGCTAAGGAAGAACAATAAAACCAGGCTCTCCTGTACATACCTAGAACAATTACCCACCACCATGCTATAAGCTGCTGTGAGGCTGAGACTTGAGCAGACCACACTCCCTACAGCTTCTTCCCTATACTGATGGCCTGAGGGATGGCTCACCCTCTCTGGTCACAAGCTCACATCTGGCACCATTTTGAGTATTTAATGCTTGGCTGTGCCCCCACACTTGGGCTGAGTTTGAGGTGACATGGCTGCACCCCTCACATAGCTGGAGGAAGAACAGCAGAGACCAAGCTCTCCTAAGCACACTTAGGCTAAATGTACTTCCCTGCTATAGGCGGTTGTGGGAATGGAGATCAGCCTGGCCAAGTCATCACAGCTATCAGGAGCACTACCATGTACTGCTTTGGTCCTAGTGGGTTGCTCTGCTACTGCTACTGCCATCACCTGCACCTCACCAGCTGACCAGAGGCCTGAAAACTCTCCCATAAAAGCAGTATGGCCCACCGCTCCCACTACTAGCTTCTAAGGAAGCCACCTGGAAGCACCAGAGTCAGCCCTCCAGGAACCACTAACACTGAAACCAGTATAAGCTTCTCTGGGGACAGACACCAGGTACATTTACCCCACTGCTGTCACCACTGGGGCCCAAAGACTGGCTCGAGTGGTGTCCCAGTCCCCAACAAAACTTAACCACAACTTCAAGTAATAACTGTGCCCTATGCCACCAAGGAAATCATACATACTGTTGACCCTGTGTGCTGCCAAAGAAGTCATATAAAGATCACACTACCATGAGTACCCAAAATCAAAGCCAAATTATCCTACTGAACCAATAAGACATATACATCCTCAGGAAAAAATTCTCCCCTACAAAAGCAAGTTCAAAAAATTGGAACAAGTCACTGCTACACCAGATGCACATATATCAAAAGAAAGGCACAGGAAATATGAAAAAGCAGGGAAATGTGACACCACCAAAGGACCACAGTTGTCCAGCAACAGATTCTAATCAAAAAGAATTCCTTAAAATGCCAGACAAATAATTCAAAATACTGATTTGAAAATGCTCAATTTGATGTAAGAGAAATATAATAACCAATACAAAGAAATCAGTAAATCAATTCAGCATATGAATAAGAAATTTACCAAGGAGAGAGATATCTACATATAAGGAAAACAAATTCTTTAAAAACTCATTTTAGAAAATATAAAATACATTCAAAAGCTTCAATAATAGACTAGACCAAGCAGAAAAGAGAATCTTCGAATTTGAAGAGGTCTTTTGAAATAATTCAGACAAAAATAGGGAAAAATAATATTTTAAAAATGAACACATTCGTTGAGATTTCTGAGACTACGTAAAGCTACCAAACATAGGAATTATTGGTATTTCCAAGACAAAAGGAGAGATCAAAAAGTTGAGAAAACCTATTTAAAAAAACATTTGATGAAAACTTCCCTCATCTAGAAAGATAATCAGACATGTAGATATAGGAAGCCCAGCAATCATAGGCAAATAGATTGCAAAAAGGATTTCACCACAGCATATTACATTCAGAATGTGTAAAGTAGAAGTGAACAAAATAATTCTAAAGTTAGTAAGAGAAAAGCATCTACACACCCATAAAGGAAACTACATCAGACTAGCAGCAAACTTTTCAGCAGAAACTTTACAGGCCAAAAGAGAATGAGATTGCATTTTGAAAGTGCTGAAAGTAAAAGAAAAAACAAAAAAACTGTTACTCAAGAATTTTATGTCTTGCCAGAATAAGCTTCACAAAAGAAGAAGAAATAAAGTCTTTTTTTCAAACAAACAAACACTGAGAGAATTTTTCACCACAAGACCAATTCCACAGGAAATGCTCAAAGGGGTCTTAAACATGGAAATGACAGATCAATATTCATTATCATGAAAACACATGGAAATATAAATTTCATCATTACTGTAAAACAATCACATAAGTGAGAAAAAAAGAAATCAAATGGCAACAAGACAGAATTTCATCAAACCACAAGGACAAAAGACAGGGAAATAAAAGAAACAAAATGCATAAAACAATGTGAAAACAATATGGGAACAAAGCCTCACATATCAATATTAATATTGAATGTAAATGAATAAAGTGCTCTACTTAAATGATGCAGATTGGCAGAATGAATTTAAATAAAAACATAAACCAACTATATGCTGCCTACAAGAAACTCACATTTCCCATAAAGACACACACAAACTGCAAGTAAAGGAGTGGAAAAAGATATTTCATACAAATGGAAACCAAAAGTTGGCAGGAGTAGCCATACTTAGATAAAATGAACTTAAATCAAAAAAGTTAATAAAAGACAAAAATAATGATATCTATGATGATAAAGGGTTCAATTCAGCAAAAAGATGTAACAATCCTAAATATAAATGAACCCAACATCAGAGTACCAAAACTCACACACAAACTTGATCTAATGAAAGAGATAATGGTGGGAGACTTCAACATGCCACTCAAAGCACTAGCCAGATCATCAGGATAGAAAATTGACAAATGTACTTAAATTGGACTTCAGACCAAATGAATTTAACCAACGTTAATGAACATTCCACTGCAAAACACCACCATATAACTTATCTTCACTGCCACATGGAACATTCTCCAAAATAGACCACATGCTAGGCCCCAAAACAAGTCTCAACAAATTTTTAAAAATCGAAATCATATCAAGTATCTTCTCAGACCACAGTGGAATAAAGCTAGAAATTAATACCAAGAGGAATTTTAGAAACTATACAAATGCAGAGAAATTAAGCAGGGCGCTCTTGCATGGTCACTCAATCAGCAAGATGAAATTAAAAAACAAAATTGCAACTAATGAAAATGAAAACACAACGTACCAAAACCTGTGGGATATAACAAAAGCAGTGCTAAGAAGAAATGTTTTAGCAATAAATGCCTATATTTAAAAAAAGTAGAAATACCACAAATTAACAACCCAACATCACACCTCAAGGAACTAGGAAAACAAGAACAAACCAAATCTAGTGTTGGCAGAAGGAAAGAGATAAGAAAGATTAGAGCAGAACTAAATAAAATGCAAACAAAAAACAATATGGATCAACGAAACAAAAAGTTGGTTTTTCAAAAGATGAATGACATTGTTAAACCATTATCTACAGTAAACAAGAAGAGAGATTTTCAAAAAAACACAAACATAATCAGAAATGAAAAAGGTGACATTACAACTGATTCTACAGAAATATAAAAGGTCACCAGAGGCTATTATTACAACCATATACTCACAAACTAGAAAACCTAGAGGAAATGAGAAATTTCTGGAAACATACAACCCTATGAGATAGAACCAGAAATACATAAAACTCCTGAACAGACCAATAAAGAGTAGCATTACTAATTCAATAATGAATCAGTAATTTAAAAACAATCTCCCAATAAAACTATCTAGGACTAAATTCTGCCATATATACAAAGAAGAGCTATTAGTAATCCTCCTGAAACAATTCCAAAATTCGAGGGGAAGTAGTTATTCTTACCCTATTTTATAAGACCAATGCAACTCGATACCAAAACCAGATAAAGATACAACAAAAATGAAAACTACAGACCAATATCCCTGATGAACACAGATGCAAAAATCCTCAACAAAATAATAACAAATCCAACAGCACATAAAGAAGATAATACACCATGATGAGCTGGAATTTATTCCAGGGATGCAAGAATTATTCAACATATTTGAATTAATAAATGTGATACATCACATAAATAGAATTAAGGGCAAAAACCATGTGATTATCTCAATAGATGTAGAAAAAGCAATAAAATTCACCATCCCTTTATGGTTAAAAACCCTTAACAAACTAGGCATAGAAGAAACACACTTCAACATAATAAAGACAATATACCACAAACCGACAGCCAACATCATACTTAATGGGGAAAAGTTGAAATCAATCCCTCTAAGAACTGGAAGGAGACAAGCATGCTTATGTTCGTCATTCTTATTCCACATAGTACCAGAAATCTTCACCCAGCAATCAGACAAGAAAAAGAAAATAAAAGGCATCCAAATTGGAAAAGAGGAAGTCAAAGTATCCCTGTTCATTGAGGATATGATCTTATATCTAAAAATCCTTTTAAAGACTCCACCAAAAAACTCTTAGATTTGATAAATGAATTCATTAATGTTTCAGGATTAAATATTAACATACAGAAATCAGTAGCACTTCTATATACCAATAATGATCTACTTAAGGACAAAATTAAGACAGTAATGCCATTTAGAGTAGCTACAAAAAATAAAATACCTAGGAATATATTTAACCAAGGAGGTCAAACTCTTTATAAAGGGAACTACAAAACACACAATAAATCATAGGTGATACAAACAAATGGGAGAACATGCCATGGTCACGTACCATAATGTACAAGTATGGTTAAAAAGACCATACTTTGCAAAGCAATCCATTCAGTACAGTCATGGTCAAATTACCATTGTCATTTTTACATAATTATTTTCAAAATCATAGAATTTATATGGCATCAAAAAAAAAAACCCTCAAATATCCAAGGCAATCATAAGTACAAAGAACAAAGCTGGAGGCATCACATTATCTGACTTCAAATTATATTACAAGGCCATAGTAACTAAAACAGCATGGTAGTATTATGAAAATAGATACATAGATCAATGAAACAGAATAAACCCAGAATAAAAACCACATACCTAAAACCAACTGATATAAGTCTGAGCCCATATATCTCACCATATTAAAAAAAAATAGCTCGGGATGGATTAAAGACCTAAACATAAAACCTGTAAGTACATAAATTCTAGAAGAAAATGCAGGAAAAACTCTTTCGGACATTGTCCTAGGCAAACAATTTATGACCAAGTCCTCAAAAGCTAATGCAACAAAAACAAAGAGAGACAAATGGGACTTAATTAAAATAAAATATTCTCCACAAAAGAACAGACAACTCACAGAATGGAAAAAGTATATTTGCAAACTATGCGTTCCACAAAGGGATAATACCCAGAATCTACAAGGAACCCAAACAGCTCAACAAGCAAAAAACAAAAACAAACAAAAAAACACAAATAATCCCATTACAAAATGGGCAAAGAACTTGAATACGTACTTTTCAAAAGAGGACATAATAGCAGCCAACAAACATATGAAAAAATGCTCAACATCACTAATCATCAGAGAAACGAAAATTAAAACCAAAATGAGATACCATCTTACACCAGTCAGAATAGCTATTATTAAGAAAACAAAACAACAACAGATTTTGGCAAAGATGCAAAGAAAAGGGAATGCTTATCTGCTGTTAGTGGGAATGTAAATTAGTACAACCTTTGTGGAAAACAGTTTGAAGATTTCTCAAAGAACAGAAAATGGAACCATTCAATCCCTCAATCCCACTAATGGGTATATACCCAGAGGGAAAAAAAAAAGCCATTTTATCAAAAATATACCTAGTGTGGTTATTACACCACTATTTACAATACCAAAGATATGGAAAAAACATAAGTGACCATCAATAAAAGACTGGGTAAAGAAAATGTGTCCCATATGTACTATGGAATACTACTCAGCCCTAAAAAGAATGAAATAATGTCTGCAGTAACATGAATGGAACTGGGCACCATTATCCTAAGTGGAATAACTCAGAAACAAAAAGTCAAATATGTCATGTTCTCACTTATAAATAGGAAATAAACACTGAGTACACATGGGCATATAGAGTGGACTAATAGACACCGGAGACTCCAAAAGCTGGGAGGTAGGAAAGGACTTGAAAGGGAGTTGAAAAAATATCTACTGACTATACTATTTTCTATTTGAGTGATGTGTACACCAGAAGCCAAGACTTCATCACTATACAATATATACATGTAAGAAATTTGCACTTGGGTCTGGCATGGTGGCTCATGCCTGTAATCCCAACACTTTGGGAGGCCGAGGTGGGTAGATCACCTGAGGTCAGGAGTTCGAGACCAACCTGGCCAACATAGTGGAACCCCATCTCTACTAAAAATGCAAAATTAGCCGGGCATGGTGGTGCATGCCTGTAATCCTAGCTACTTGGGAGGCTGAGGCAGGAGAATCACTTGAACCTAGGAGGTGGAGGTTGCAGTAAGCCGATATCGCACCATTACACTCCAGCCTGGGCAAAAAGAGCAAAACTCCATCCCAACAAGTTCAGGAGTTTGAGACCAGCCTGGCCAACATTGTGAAACCCCACCTCTACTAAAAATACAAAAAAAAAAAAAAAAAAATAGCGGGCTGTCGTGCCTCACGCCTGTAATCCCAGCTACTTGGGAGGCTGGGGCAGGAGAATCGTTTGAACCCGGGAGGCAGAAGTTGCAGTGAGCCAAGATCGTGCCACTGCGCTCCAGGCTGGGTAACAGAGTAAGACTCCCTCTCAGGCGGGGTGGGGAGAGAAAGAAAAGACATTTGCACTTAAATATATAAAAATTTTAAAAAGTTATAAAAAACCACATGAACTTATCTAGGAAGAAGATAACGTCTCAAAGTTATTGTCTCCAAGACCACAAATCTTACGTTTCTAAATGTGGTCTAGAGATCAGTTCTTGGGTGTAGATATTGAAATGATAAGCCTCACATCTGGTATTTATGTCTAAGGCACACATTCTGGGAAACCTCAGACACCAAAACTGGTTGGTAATGACTCTCAAAGCACTGACACTGAGCTTCCTACCCTGTGATGATAACCACACAGACCATGGCAATATATTTCTTCCATAAATAATTTCTTATATGAAGAAAAATACCAGCTTTTTTCCCCCATAATATAATGCACCTTATTTACATATACAATTAAGACTACCCTATCCCTACAGTGTGATGAGCTGCTATTCTGGTTCTTAATCATAGGAGAGATAATCTCTCTGTAATTATCTTTCTTTTGGCCCCTAGCTTTTATTTCTGGAAACTCAGTAGGAGCTGCTGAAATCTCAGAAATGACATAACATACCAGCTAGTCAAAATAAAAGAAATTGCTCTTAAGTTCAGTTTATATAAATCTCATACCATACTTCCTATCCAGAAACAAAATAAAAAACCAACAATGTCCATATGTTCAGTGTAGTTGCTTTTTTCCTTGCTTGCTTACCAATACAGATATTACCCAACAAGGAGCAGTACAGAGTAAAGAAAGTTTGTATCTATATTCACCACTATGAACAGCTTCCGGAGCAGCAGAGATCTATAGCTGGCTCCAGCAGGTAAAATGAAAGTTTATCTCAATGGATCATAAACATTCAGAAAAGAATCTACACAGGTAAGAAGACCTTGCTCTGGGTCACACTAACAAGACAGCAGGATCCAATGGCCACAGGTCCTCATTATAAGTGAATTTTCTTCTCTTACATTTTTGTTAGTAGAAGGCCCAAATGCCTTTTCTTTGATACAAGGAGTCTGAAGACACAATAGAGCTTAATGTGTAAATTCCTTCCATTGGCCAAAAGCCTTTTCTTGAAGAACATAACTAAGTGTGTTTACAAGTTTTAAAAGCAGAACTGTTCCCTACCCACTGTTCCTGGGCTCATCCTGTTATTTTCATCTGTAGAGCAGAATCCGCAATGACATAACACTCCTGGCCATTCACTTGCCCCTCTGTCACCTCCTCCCATGAGGGGAAGGAGAGCTTACCTTGTTAGTGAGTTTTGAAAGACAATAACAAGTATGTGGCATCCACCTCCTTTTTCTTTCCTTTCTCCTGGAAGTTGGCAGATACTCTATGTCATAAGGTTTTTAGGGATAGACTCCGCTCCCTCCACTGCTAAGGCTGGCAGTTTTAGTAGTATGTCCCCATGCTCTCACATATGGGTAGTAAACCTTGAGAAGAAGAATTGTGAAGTATAATGTTGCACGTGGACAAATACTGAAGAATCCGGGGCACATGGTGTCTTATCTTTGCGGCTTTCTTTAATATTTGTTTAGAACAATTTCTGTGTACTTAGGAAACTTGTATTTTTCAGCCAGGTATGTAGCCCACTGAGAGTTATTATTATTTTTTTTTTTGCAAAGCTTTGAGATTTTACTTACCATCCTTCACCAGGGCTGAAGCAAGATCAATTAGGAAATTACATGTTTTGTTTTGATTTTTGATTTTTGTGTTAACATACCCCTAAGGTTGTATTCCTTATCAGTTGATTATGCTTGTGAATATCGGAGATCCAAATAACAGCCCTAGTCACAGTAATTCGATATATATTTTATAATTGAATAAAATAAAAATGGAGCCTCCTATGAGGTTTGGATATATAACCTTCACTTGGATAAAGGTAGAAGAGAGTTGATCATAGATATCTTAACCACCTCTTTAAATGTTATTCTTCAAGAAAATTTACACCTGGGGTGAGTTAATCTTGGGACTATTAGCCTGGTACAGGGACAATCTCAGGGCATAGGAAAGTAGCAGAGAAATTGAAGAATGCTTTAAATGAATATGAGATGGTGTTTTAAAAAAAGTCTATCTTTGAAAATGAGGACAATTTAGGAAAATAAGTTAAAAGAATATATATTTTTATATATTTAATATATAAATGTATATATGCATATAAGTGTATATACATATCAATGCATATAATATACATATATAATACATATATTCTCTATAATATACTCTTCTATATATAAATGTATATACATTTATATAAATATATGCATATATAAGTATATAATATATATAAACATACACATAGAAATTATATAAACACATATATTTCAAAGACAAGGTTTTAAAGGCCATAATTCAAATGAAAGGGATATAAAAATGTACTTAGGACACTATATGTCAAAATTTAACTACTTTTAAGGTTTTTTCTGAACAAGCAGAAAATTTTTTTCCTGATAACAGGGCCAGCAAAAGTGATTAAGGCTTTAAGAAAACCTCACAGAATAATACAATAAAGATGACAAAGATCAAGCTGAAATAATTTCCCCAGATCTAAGAATCAGAACCTTATTTTAAAATGCCATTTCAAAACAACAGATAAAGTACACATTAAGTGCTAGTGGGAAACTGCCTTTTTGAATATTGTGGTAATTATAACAACAGATTCTATACTATTTTAACAAATGCAATAGGAAAAGACCAGGAGTAACACTGTAAAATCCTCAAATTATTGCTGAGTGAGTTTCAAAGTAAATTGATTATTGTGAATAGAGACACATGTATTAAGTGTTTTATCAGGCAATATGCTATGGTAATTTTATGAAATTACAAGTCTGAGGCAAGATAAAAGATAAATGATATGAACTAGGGGGAGACTGTCAGATTGCAACAAGTTGAACCTGGGCTGGAGCTACAGTTTGGATTGAGAGAGGAATAACTCTTAGATGGAATTACACTGCTCAGGATAACAAGGCAGAAATATTTTGACAGAAACAGAAATGAAAGCAGCACATTTCTTGCTATAGAGGACCCCAGTAGAGTCTGAGATATATATTATAAAGAAAAACATAAAAGAGCATTCAACAGAGAAAGTTAAACATAGCTGTTTTCTCAACCATCTAAACAATGACACATTTATAAATCAAGAGGAGCCCTAAGGAATAGTGGGAGGGCAACATCCAAGTTGGAAGAACAGGCAGAATTAGGTTGATAGATGTTTAGGGATATCAGGAAATTGAAGACACCCAATATGACTGAATGAGGTCAGGCACTATTTGGAGAGCAAATAACTGAAGTTGTCCAAATTATGAATCAATGTATTTGGCCAGTAGAATTGCCTGTCATTGATATAAACACCCCACTGTCAGGAGAAAGCAGCATCAGTAGAAATGTTTTGGACACAGAGTGGAGAAAGAAAACTTGATAATAGAAAATCAGGCACTTGGATGCTCTGAGGAATCGCAGGACCAAAGATACGGTAGCTCACTATTTCCATACTGGAACTTTGCTAGGGCCAGAGTACGGGGAACTGAAAAAAGTCAGTGTTGCTGCTGGGTCCTCAGTTCGTGTGATTACATCAACCGTTCTGGAGAATGAGATAGGGACATGCCCGTCTTCCTTTTCTTTCTCTTATCGTTCTTCTCTTCCTCTCCCTTTTCCTCCTCCTCATGTTTCCTTTTCCTCCTCCTCATGTTTCCTTTTCCTTCTCCTCCTCCTTTTTCTTCTGCCTTCCTCATTCCCTCCTCTGTTTCTTCCATCTCCTTTTGTCTTTTCTCCCTTTAAAGGAACACCAAAATGTTTAACTTCACATGTTCAGGAATAAATATAATATAAGAAGTGATAACAGAGTTAACATTTTCTAAGATTGACTTGAAATAAAATCTTTTTGTTAATTTTCTCAAGCTATGTATATAATTTTATTTTGGAAAATCTGATGAAAGAAAGCAATTTGTATTTAAATTGGGCTACATCTTTATCAGCATTTGCATCAATCTTGATGTCGTCATTTGATTACAGAATCCTTGACAGACTGCTTTGGACAAAGTGGCTTAAAATATTTTGGAATGGGAAATAGGCAGGAACACTTCCAGCCCTGGATACAGTATGGATATACAGTAGATGTGAATAATCTATTAATCTATTTTAGATTACTGTTCTAATCTATTTTAGATTCATAGGGGCAAGATCTATGTTCTCCAGTAGTATTTTAGGAAGATAATCAAGGGGGATAGTTTTATTATGGGGCAAATGGTTTCATCAGAGTAGAGCATAAATACTAATTTCCTTCAGAGTAACCACATCTTTGGTTGACTATAAGCTTAATGGCCAAACCTAGTGAATTAAGAGATGGAAAGACATGGAATATTTGGAGGAGAATAATTCTTCTCAACTTAGTGTTTTCTTATGTGGTTTAAAGCCTTATTATTGTACCAAATCTTGCCCTTTACTATTCCCATATAGAGATGGATTAAGTTCTCATATTGGCGAGTTTGAGAGAGGACCTGAATTCAGGTAGCCAACCCACCTTTCTTACTTTGAGACACAGGCTGACCGCAGAGCACACATGCATTTCATTGCTTTTGACTGTGCACAGAGCAAAGAGAAAGCAGGCTCTTTCTCATGAGGGTTGGGGTGATATGGCGATTCTCAGAAATAAGTTCATTTTGGGGGAATTGTCAACAGCCAGAAGTAGGAGAAAGGTCAAGTCGTCTTTGTAGAGCATTTCTGCCTATGTTGGAGCAACATGATAAACTCTACTTAATCAACAAACTGATGATATTATGGGAAAATAGTGTAGGCTGTATGACTTAGGTATGAAACTGTGCTACTGATTCCACAGACTTACAGGCAAGTCCTAAAATCAAGGGCTAATTCAAACTAATAGATGGCAGCTCAGTATTGGAGCAGGCATTCTAAAATATGCAAAATGGTCCATCAAATTCTGAACAAGACAATATCCTTTTAAAAGTGCTGAGTATAATGGTGGGCATATTAAATATATAGTTGAATAATTTTAAATATTCTACTTGAATGAAAGCCTTGGGAGATCTTGGAAATATAATCTTTCCTTGCAAAGCCCCACTTATGGAAAATAGACTAAAAAGAAGGTGTATGTCCCCTAACTTGCACATCCCATGACAGTCAGATGATGTGAGGTTACCATCAGAAGTAATTCTTTAAAAAGATTCTAGTCATAATCAATGAATAGCAATAACCTATTGAAACTATCATTGTGTTCAGAGAAAATTATTTTAATATATTTACCAGCTGTCTTTTCACCCTATCAGGGAGAGGTACCATCTACAGAGAACTCTATGTTTACTTCAAAATATTATCTGGATTAGCACCAAGACAAAGTAAATTATATTTGCAAAATTTTTAGTTATTAAGCAATCAGTATGATAGAATTAGTTATGTTAACAAATTTTGAAATAGCTCTTAACCAAGTAGAATTATATTGAAGTCTGACTTTTGATAATACAAAATATATCTACTTTAATTATTTAATTCAATAAAAACCATACATATTTAGATGTTTTCAATTTTAAAATAATATACCTGCTTATATTTAATAGATAAAAAATTTACTACGACTTGTTTTATTAAATGAATAAGTAAACTCTCACATTAAAGTCGATATGAGTGACTTGAAATTTAATTCCACAGTTAACCAGTTTACCAGTTTCTTTAGTAATTTATTCAAAAACTGACAGCAGAAGATTAACTTGCAAGTTGTTTTTTTATCCCTAAATGGTTCTGAAGTTTGTAATTAATGATCCTAAATGAATAAACCACTTTTTTCAGTATCACTAGATGTGTGAGCCATGAAAATATGAACAATCAATCATTTAATTTATCATGTTTCTCACATTATGTTCTGTTGATCACTGATATGAGATTCTTTAACTCAATTTTTAACAAATATTTATTGAATGATGCACAAACTAAATCTCAGTATTTATAGAGGAATATGTGTCAATGTCATGACTTCCTCATCCATGTCCAATTTCTCCATCCTCAACATATTCATTTTTCATAAAGAAATGTATTCCCAGAAGAGGTAAGAACTTTACTTTGTTCAGCAAACTTGATGGTTGGGTGTGTTATCTTTTATATTCACATTTTGTTATTAACAAATGATTCATCTCTGCACATACAATTCAGATTAATAAATGAAAAGACTTTTATTAATAATTAATGACATTTTCTTTATTTGCTGAAGACTGAAATTCAATGAGCTGAAAACTTTCCTTAATCTTTTAAGATAATATCTAGTAAAATTATCTGTGAGTTCCATTATATTGTATTCCTATGATAATTTAAAGCTACATATATCTTATAGTCAAAATATTTTGAATAGGTTAATCAAGTTTATCCAAATTTTATTAGGCCTCCCCTTTTGACAAAGCAGCGTAGGATATAGAAATGGAAAATATATAGGATACTTTTCCCTCCTCTGGTATTTATTCATATAGTATATCCTGATTTACTGTCTTAATTTTATTTACATATTCAACATATGCTTTTTGGTATCTTACCATGTGCCCTGACCATAAGGACCTGAAGGCTGAATGGTGCTGAAGACAGTCTTCTTTCCCTCTTTGCCGTTGAAATCTAGAGGACAGATAGGAAATACGCAATGGAAAGATAATTTGGTTTGAAACAACATGAATATAATTTTCTTTAAAATGAAATATATATAACATAACATTTGTTTTTTTAGACAAAGTCTCGCTCTTGTCCCCCAGGCTGAAGTGCAATGGCGCGATCTCGGCTCACTGCAACCTCTGCCTCCCAGGTTCAAGCCATTCTCCTGCCTCAGCCTCTTGAGTAGCTGGGATTACAGGCACCTGCCACCACACCTCACTAATTTTTGTATTTTTAGTGCAGACAGGGTTTCACCATGTTGGCCATGCTAGTCTCGAACTCCTGACCTCAGATGATCCACCTGCCTCAGCCTCCCAAAGTGCTGGGATTATAGGCGTGAGCCACCTTGCCCGGCCATAACATGACATTTCTTTGTGTAGTTGTATATGTATGTTATGAGTGAATATCTAAAGGATGAATCAAATCTATTTTTATCAATAGTGAAATAAGACAATTATTTAGCTTTCCAAGGAAACCGTCTATAGGAGACAGAGTTTTATAAGCATGCTAAAGACAATGAACGTATTTATTTGCTTCATCAAGAAATCTCACAACATGATAAATTTTATTAGCATCAAGAAATTACTGTTTTCTGATTTTAAAAGTTACATTGTGGAATACTTACGTAAAAATCTATGCAAATTTGTATTTTAAAGCTTCCTGGCACTCTTGTAACAATTCACATGCCCATTCATTCCCCCGTTCTTCTGGAAGATTATTTCCATATCATTTTCTCTCTCCTAAAATCCCCCTCTAAAAAGAGGAGAAGGGTATCTTCTCCTCTTTTTCTTTGTACAGGGGGTAGCCTTCCTATTTTAGTGGCAAAATAGAACTGATTAGAAAAGACATTTCATGAACATATACCTTTACATCTGACACCTGTCTACAGCAGTGTGCCCAATGATCTTCTTCTCTCCTGTTATGAATGCATTACTTCTGCTCCTAACAGAGGTTTGTCAGTTTGCACATGAGATTTCGTCTCCTCTTCCCCAGTATAGCATATTGTGCCAATAATTATGTCAGTCATCTTTTGTATCATTAACGTTTATCTCTCTGCTAGAGCTTGACTATGAGTGCACACTCAATCTGGTCTCTCTAGCCTACTTCCTTCTCTTGCTATTGCTCTTTGCTTTCCTTTCCCTTGGAGCAAAACTCTTCTATGGTGTTGTCTGTTTTCACTACTACTGATCTCTCCACTCTTGGCCTATGCTGAACTCACTTCATTCAGAATTTCAATTTCACCAGACTCCTGAAAATGCTCATTTCAAGGTCACCAATGACCTTCACCTGGTTAAATCCAATAATCAATTCTCATGTCTCAGCTTGCTAGGCCTATCAACAGCATGTAACAATTACTTACTGTCTGCTTATAAAAAACATTTTTTTTTTTCTACTTGGTTTTCAGGTCACCACAATCTCCTGCTTTCCCTCCTAACTCCCTGCCACTCCTCAACGTCCTTGGATGGTTCTTCTGCAAACATTCTGATGCCAATGATCAGCCTTTTGATATACTCTTTTCATTATCTGTGTTCATTGCCTTCCAGTTACATAATTTGAATACTTTCTCTTCACTGAGGATTTTCAAGGATTTTTGCCCAGCCTAGACCTTTTCTCTAAATGCCAGACTCATATACACGCCTGCCTACCTGACATCACTTGGATTTAAAGCTGGCATTTCAAATTAACATGGCAAAAATCTGACCTACTGAACCATCCTCTCCTGCATGAAAAAACAAGGTTTTTCTGGAGCTTTCCTGCACAAATTGATGACAACCTCATCCATCTATTCATTCAGACCAGATAGAATGGAATTATTCTTGACTCTACTGTTTCGCTCCCTCACCACATGTACTACAACAGCAAAACAATTGCCTGTCCTCTTAAAATGCATGCAGAATTTGACTGCCTTTTGCCACCCCGACGGCCCACTCTGGTTCAAGCTACCATCATTTTTCACTTGATAATGCCAGTTTGTCAATGTGGTACATTTCCACCAGCAATGTGTTCCACATTCTCACCACATTTGGTATTGTCAGTCTTTTGTGGTAGATATGCAGTGACATTTTATTTTGATTTAATTTGCATTTCTTTGATTACTAATGAGTGTTCACACATTTTCATATTAGCCATTTGGATATCTTCTTTTGGAGAGTTCCTGTTAAAACTTCTCACCTATATTTGAATAGTTTTGCTTTTATTGATATAAAGCCATTTTTGTATAATCTGAATATAAAACTTTTCTGGTTACATGAGTACTAATTATCTCCTACTCAGTGGCTTGATTTTTTGTTTTCTTAATTCTGTCTTTCAATGAAGATAAGTTCTTATTTTTGGTAGTAAAATGTATCCATCTTTCTTTGATGGTTATTGGTTTTCGGTTTCCCTTAATTTTTTTCCTACCCCAAATATGAGGATATTATCCTGTATAATCTTTTGAAAGGTTTGACTTTAACACATAAATATTTAATCTGGCAGGATTTGATTTTGTGTGTGCTGTGACAAAGTGGCTAAATATAACTTTTTTTCATATGGAGATCCAACCATCTCCCTGGGAAAAATAGTTCTTTTTCCACTGATCTTTAGAAGCATCTCTAAAAACAAATTAAATGTTCATATAGGTGATTGTCCCCTTAGGCCGTCTGTTCCATTCTGCTACAGGTGGGTGAAAGGACTTATTAAAGATGAAAAACCCAGAAGTCATAAAAATATCAAGAAATCTGATTTGATATTATTAAATAGATAATTTTTAAAGGTCTTAGCCTGATATAAATATGTCAACAAAAGTTAACACATAATCAACTATCTGAGGGGAATATACTTTCCCGGTATTGTATATTATTGACCACAAGTTCATTAAGCTGTAGAACACTTCTATGAATCAGCATTAAAATTATTAGCAAGACAAAAGGAAAATGTGTAAAGGGAAATAGATGTAGAGAGTTCACTGGGGAATGAATGAAAATGGTGTATGAACATATTAATACATTTATATTTCTCAGAATTAAAATTTAAATCAAGATACAATTTTCATTCTAAAAGAATAGCAAACATTACTTGTATGTTAGCATAATCTGTTATGGAGGGTGAATGAAAACCAACTCTTTTATATTCTATTGGTGGGATTGGAAATATGGGATACCTTTCATAATCCGTATCTCTATTGGCCTAGCTATTCTGCATGTGCATATAACCATAAACTCAATTTATCCTCCCCAAACCCTATGAGGCCAGCCCTTTCATTATCCCATTTCATTTGTGATATCAATACAACAAATAAAGGTAAATTAACTTGCCCCAGATTAAAACTAGTTTTTTTTTAAGGCTGAAATTTGGTCCTACATAGTCTGACTTTGTAGCAGTTTTATCAATATAGTATTAGATATAACATAAATACCAAGCAATATAGAATTTTTTAAAAAAATTATCCTCAAGCAATGAAATATGAAGCAATCATTAAGAAAAGAATGTCATAAATCTGTAAGTGCTGATTAAATATATATATATATATATATATATATATATATATATATATATATATATATAAACCTGATGGCACTAGTTAACTTTGCAGTGAATCCTGGAAATCCAAAGTCAAAGGCAGATTTATTTTTCATTATTCCATAATTTTATTTTTCAATTCTACATTGATGCATGGTTTTCAATGTTTGCCAGGGGCATTTAAACCTTCCTTGGTAGTGAAAAAATGTGATTAAAACAGACAATCAACTCTGTCTGGACCATGTCCACTCTTGAGGTCTGCACCAAATGTACATACTTAGTAAAGAAAGTTTTCACTAATCTTTTGCTCAAGATAAATGTGGAATCCTAGGAACCATGCCTTGAACAGATTTGGCATCAGATACAGGCTGTGGTTTACCCCTTCGGTTAATTATAAAGAGAACAAAATACAAATGTAACAGTATCCATGACATTTGGGAGGCGGTTTGTGAAGGGGCTCAAAACTGTGAGGCTTCCTGCTGGGCTCTGTCATGCCTTCCAAGAGCCCTGATAGTTCATTCCTCAGAAGAAATGTCAAGCTGCCCATGCTGTCACAGAGCAGATGCTCTGCTGACGTCTTTGGGGAAGTGTCAAGTGACTAGAAACTCGATGCCAAAGATGGAATAAAACTCTTACCCTCAGCACTACATTCTGTGTGCCCCGTGTCCTGGTATTGGGTGATAATCTCAGGACTTGCTGTTAGCGGCGGCCGCAGCTGGGGATACCAAACATGTGATGGGGACACCAAACATATGATGGGGACACCATGGGGCATAGCTTTCTCTCTGCCTCTTGCACAAGAGGGTCTTTGTGGTTAGCAAGGAGAGAAAGTGCCTGTTAAACTTGATTTCCTTTGAAAAGGTTGCCCTCTTCTCTGGCAACTCTTACCTGAGAGGTATCCTCTTTATTTCAAAATATATCTTACAGGTATTCCGTCTTTGTATCTTGTCTTTTTTGTTCTTCAGTGTTTTCTAATATTTAGATTGCTTTTTCAAAGAAAGGCTTTTCAAGATACAAAGTAAGTAATAAAAGTCCGGATATTTACGTTTTTTCTCTTTAAACTTTTTATGCATTATTTGATTTGAGCTTTAAAAAACACGAGTTTTATGGCTCATTCTTGCAGAGGATAAAACAGAAATCTCTGAGTTTAAATAACTTGTCCAAAGTGATACAACTAATTAGGAATAGAGGTGGATTGAAAGCTCTAGTCTACCGTGTTTTCTGAGAGCATTGCTACAGTTTCCTGTGATTCGTGCATTCATTCTCATTAGAGAGTATGTCCCAGGCTTTAAAATACTAACAACTAAAGTGAATAATATAGTACTATTTTACTACAGAAAATTTCAAAAATTCTGAACAACAGAACAAATGATAGGGAGGGAGGAGGGAGAGAAGAGAAATAGAAGGAAGAAAGATAAAGGAATGAATAGGAGGAAGGTGACCGGGAAGACAAGAGGAAGGAGGAAAATGAAGCAAGAACATAATTAACCAGAGACAAACACTATTAATATTTACATTTATATTTCATTTTTAAGGTATGAATTTTGTCTTATAAATTGTTATGATCATACCCTCTAAGTCTTGATGTTATTTAACTTGATAAAATGAGAAGTTTCACAAGTTGGTAGACGTTATTTTAAATTTTAATTTTCCAGCTAATATTTTTAAAAATAGAATTCCCGACTTTCCTATGCTGGGTATTTATGGTTATGGTCTCCTTTATTATTGTAATTATAAAGTGATTGAGTAACATACGGTATTTTTCCCAGACAGGAAACATTCACAGAGGTACAATTACTAGATTGAAGAGTGGGAATACTTTAAGGCTTTTGATATGTATGGATGTATTTCTTTCCAGAAACTTTTATACCAATTATAGCTTATTCTAAAAATATATGAGAAATAACAGCATATATATATATGTATAAAATTTTGGTTAATTTGATCAATATATTGAATATTTTCCAGCTTTTATTTATTACACTACTGAGCTAAAGAATTTTGGTAATTTTGCTAAGTATTCTTATTTTTATTATGAATTATGTTATTTACACATCGAAAGTCTGTGTAATTTTATGAGATTTATCTCATTCTATGTATTGAAGCCCTCAAGTATATATGATATTGATGAACACGTCTTTAAGGAAATCAATATAAAATTAATAAACATTTATATGTAATGAGAAAAGAAATCACAATACATACCATAACCATGATATCCAGAATAAAAATATAATATTTTATTTATGAAATTTCTAACATAAATCTGTATTTTTCTACTATTATTTTTGCCATATTTTCTTTCATTGTCCCTTTACAGGAAAATGATTATGTAATATCCATTTCTGATATAAATAGAAAGAGAAACTAGACAAGTGATTGCCTGAGGCCAGAGGGTCTGGTGTAGGGTGGGGAGCCAAGGAGAAGATAGGAGGGGTGGAGAGAGAAATGGTGAATGCCTACTAATGGTTATGGAATTTCTTTATTGAATGATGAAAAAGATTTAAAATTGATTTCGGTGATGATTGTATATCTCTGTGAATATACTAAAAGCCATCAGATTGTGTATTTTAAATGAGTGAATCATATAATATGCAAATTATATCTCAATAAAATTTTTAGAAAATTCAGATGTTGCTAGGGCGTGGTGGCTCACGCCTGTTATCCAAGAATTTTGGGAGGCCAAGACAGATGGATAACCTGAGGTTGGGAGTTCAAGACCAGCCTGGCCAACATGGTGAAACCCCGTCTCTACTAAAAATACAAAAACTGGCTGGGCATGGTGGCATGCACCTGTAATCCCAGCTACCCAGAAGGCTGAGGCAGGAGAATCGCTGGAACCTGGGAGGGAGAGGCTGCAGTGAGCGGAGATCATGCCACTGCACTCCAGGCTGGGTGACAGAGCAAGACTCCATCTCAAAAAAAAAAAAAAAAAGAAAAAGAAAATTCAGATGTCAGAATAGAAAGTCAATGCAATCTTTTCTCTAGTGATATAAGTTAATTTTCATTAATAACTTATATTTTAGGAAAGAATACTTCAGCATCATAATGTGTTATTGAAAATGTCATTTACATTTTTGAGATGTAGTCAAACTCGGGAATACTTTCAATTTTCTTTATATATGAGCTGTGAAATTTTAGAATATTATTGAATATATATAATATATGTATAGATATTTTAGCATAAAAAGCTCTTTTGACCAGGCTGCTTTGGAAACTGAGTTCTCCTTGTTAGTTTTAAATGTCTGATTATTTGAAGAATTTACATGAACTAGTTTCTTGCACTGTAAATCTCAAATATTGCCTTCTCTTCTTTGTCCCCATATTTCTTTTAAAAGTTTGTTGGCCCGGCGCGGTGGCTCACGCCTGTAATCCCAGCACTTTGGGAGGCCGAGGCGGGTAGATCACGAGGTCAGAAGATTGAGACCATCCTGGCTAACACTGTGAAAATCCGTCTCTACTAAAAATACAAAAAATTGGCTGGGCGTGGTGGCGGGGGCCTTTAGTCCCAGCTACTTGGGAGGCTGAGGCAGGAGAATCGCTTGAACACAGGAGGCAGAGCTTGCAGTGAGGCGAGATGGTGCCACTGCACTCCAGCCTGGGTGACAGAGTGAGACTCCGTCTCAAAAAAAAAAAAAAAAAAAAAAGTTAAGAAAAAATTGACATATAAAATTATATGTATTTATTGTGTACAGCATGATGCTTTGACGTATACAGCTGTATCTTGGTATCCATTGGGAATTGGTTTCAAGATCTCTTACAGATACCAAAATTCACCCATGATCAAATCCCTTATACAAAATGACATAGTATTTGCATATAACCCGTTCACATCCTCTCATATACTTTAAATCATCGCTTGATTAATTATAGTATCTATTACCATGTAAATGCCTTGTAAGTAGTTAGTATACAGTATTCTTTGGATAATAATGACAAAAAATGTCTATACATGTTTAGTACCAGCCTATCCATCCATGTTTGTTTTCCAAATATTTCCATCCAATTGCTTGAATGCACAGATATAAAATTCAAGGATCCAGAGGGCCAACAGTATGTACATTGTGGAGTGGTTAAATCCAGCTAATTGACAAATGCATTACTTCAAGTAGTTATCATTTTTGTGGTGAGAACATGTACCATCAACTGTCTTTAAATTTTTCAAGAACACAACAAAAGGTCGTTTTCTAGATGCAGGGGTGTACGTAGATCTTTTAAAAGCATTCTAATTGTGATTATATATACATTTCCACCCATCTCTACCCAACTAGCCTCTGATAATCACCATTCTATTCTCTACTTCTATGAGGTCAACTTTTTTTAGATTCCACATGAATGAGATTATGGGGTATTTGTCTTTCTGTGTCTGGCTCATTTTATTTAACATAAGGTCCTCCAGGTCCATCCATGTTGTAACAAATGACAGGTGTTTTTTTGTTTGTTTGTTTTGTTTTGTTTTTTTCTTTTTTCTGTGGCTGAAAAAATACTCCATTGTGTATATGTACCACGTTCTCTTCATTCATCTGTTGATGGACACTTCAGCTGATTCCCCATCTTGGCCGCTGTGAATGGTCCTGCAGTAAGTATGGGAGTGCAGAAATCTCTGACATACTGATTTCATTTCCTTTGTATATATACCCAGTAGTAGTGGTTGGATCATATAGTAGCTCTGTTTTTTGTATTTTGAAGAACCTCCATATTGTTTTTCATGATAGTTGCACTAATTTACATTCCCATCAATGGTGTGTGAGAGTCCCCTTTGTCCACATGTTCACCAACACTTACCTTTTTTCTTTTTGATAATAGCCATTCAAGCTAGAGTGAAGTAATGTCTCATTGTGGTTTTAATTTGCATTTTCCTGATGATTAGTCATGTTGAAATTTTTTTCTTTCGTATACCTAATGGCCATTTTTTTCATATACCTATTGAAAAATACCCTTTTAGGTCTTTTGCCTATTTTTAAATTGGGTTATTTGTTTTATTGCTATGGAGTCATTTTAATTCCTTATAAATTCTGGATACAACCCTCTTATCGGATATATAGTTAGTAATATTTTCTATCATTCTATAGGTGGTTTTTTCACTATGTTGATTGTTTCTGTGGCTGAAGAACCTTTTTCATTTGATATGATTCAATTTATACATTTTTGTTTGTGTTGAGTATGCTTTTGAGGTCATATCCAAAAAAAAACACTGGATGTTATTTTTGGATGTTGGATATAAAAATAAATCAGTGAACATGGGATATCTTTTGATTTGTGTCTTCTTTAACATTTTTTATTAACGTTTTATAGTTTTTAATGCAGATTAAAATTAATGTTTTATAGTTTTTAATCCTTGTAACTACTCTAAATGGTATTGTTTCTTGATGGTTCCAAAGCAATGTCATGGAGCTTCTCCTCTATATTTTCTTCCAGCAGTTTCATGTCAGGTCTTACATTTAGTCTATAATGCACTTTGAGTTGTCTTTGTATATGGTGAGAGATAAAGGTCTAATTTTATTCTTCTGCATGTGGATATACAGTTGTTTCAACACTACTTATCGAAGAGACCTCTTTCCTCATTATGTGTTCTTGTCAGCTTTGTCAAAAATCAGTTAGCTGTAATTGCATGCATTGATCTCTGGGCCCTCTATTCTGTCCCATTGGTCTGTGTGTCTGTTTTTATGCCAGTTTAATGTTATTTAGGGGTATAGCTTTGTAGTATATTTTAATTATTTTGTTCTATTTAATTTTTACATCTCCTCAAATTCCTTTTATACCATGTAGTATATTTTAAATTTAGGTAATGCGATATTTCTACCTTGGTCCTTTTTGCTCAAAACTGCTCAAAAATACCTATTCAGGGTATTTTGTGTTTTTAAAAAAGTTTTTAAAAAAATCTGTTTCAGTGAGTAATGTCGTAGGTATTTTGGTAGAAATCGCATTAAATATTTAGATTATTTTGAGTAGTATAGACATTTTCATGTTTTTACAATTGCTGAACATGGGATATCTTTCTATTTATTTATATCTTCTTTAACTTCTTTCATTCATGTTTTACAGATTTTAAAGTAGAGCTTTTTCACCTCTTTGGTTTAAGTACTGTATAATTCCAATTATATAGTATCTTCCAAAATGATGCTATATCATTTCAGTCTTCTTAATTACTGTGTAATTTTGTTGAAAATGTATGCATGTACGTTCATCAGGATATTGGCCTGTAGTTTTCTTTTTTGTTGTGTTCATGTCTGGTTTGGGTGTCTGGGTAATACTGGCCTTGTAAAATGAGTGTGGAAGTATTCTCGTCAATATTTTGGAAAAATTTGAGAAGAATTCGTATTATTTAAAAAAATGTTTGGTAGAATTTAGCAGTGAAAACATCTGAATTTTTATTATTGATTCAATTTCCTTGCTTACTGGTCTGTTCAGGCCAGATTTCATATTTTTAAGAATTTAATTTTGGTAGGTTGTATATATCCAGGCATTAATCCATTTCTTCTAGGCTATCAAATTTGTTGACATATTATTGTTTGTAATAGTCTCTTACAATCCTTTGTATTTTGTGGTGTCAATTGTAATGTCTTTTTTGATCTCTGATTTTACTTTTTGAGTCTTCTCTCTCTCTCTCTTTAAAATTTAATCTTGCTAAATGATTATCAATTTTGCTTAATTTTCATAAACCATCTCATTTTGTTGGTCTTTTGTATTGTTTTGCTAGTCTCTATTTTATTTATGTCTGCTCTGACTTTTATTATTTCTTTCCTTCTACAAATTTTGGGTTGAGTTTGTTCTTTCTAGTTCTTGAGGCGAAATGTTATTTTGTTTAGAGAAGTTCCTTGTTTTCTGATATAGGAATCTATTGCTGTAAACTTCCCTCTTATGACTGCTTTTGCTGTATCCCATAGATTTTGGTACATTGCGTTTTCATTTTTGTTTATTTAAAGAAATTAAAATTTTTTTTGTTTTTTATTTCACTATTGACCAATTGGTTATTCAGCAGCATATTGCTTAATTTTCATGTATTTTTAATGTTTCCAAAATTTCTCCTGTTGGTAATTTCTAGTTTATGCCTATGTCAACTGGGGAAAATGATGAGACAAGTCTCAATCATTTTAGGAGATTTATTTGCCAAAGTTAAGAACGCACCTGGGAGACAGGTCTGTTCTTTTCTCCGAAGATGATTTAGAGGACTCCAAATTTAAAGGGGAAAAGGGTGGGATATTGAGAAACACATAGTTTTCATATAAACAAAGGGACAGAGAAAAAAATGTGGGAAATCTGCATTTTACATATGATAACACAGACAAAATGGGGTAGGGGAACAATTAGATATGCATTCGTGTCTGGCGGGCAGGGGATGACTGCACCTGTAAAGATAAGCTATCAATTTGCATTGTCATGGAGAAGTTTTAACAGCTCACTGGGAATTTACTTGTGGGCAAAATATGGAGGAGGTGTGTAGCCTTTCATCTTCTAGTGATCTTGTTTAGGAATCAAAACGGGGAGGCAGGTTTTCATGGCCCCGTTCCCAGCTTGACTTTTCCCTTTGGCTAAATGAGTTTGGGGGTCCCAAAATTTAATTTCCTTTCATACCATTATAGTCAGAAAAAATACTGTATATTTTCAATCTTCTTAAATTTGTTAAAACTTGTTTTGTGGCCTTACATATGTATTTTGAAGAATGTTCCATATGAAGTTGAAAATAATGTATATTATGCAACTGTAGAATGAAGTGTTCTGTAAGTATCTGTCAGGTCCATTATGTCTAGGCTGCTATTTAAATTCAGTGTTTCTTTGTGAATTTTCTATCTGCATGATCTATACATTGCTAATGAACTCCAGCTTTTGTTTTTCTTTATAGCTTCTTCATTTCTGAAGGACAGCTTCATTGGGCACAGGTTTACTGGTATGCAATTATTTTTTTTCCCTCAGTATCTTGAATATATCATTCAACTGTCTCCTGGGCTGTAAGGTTTCACCTGAGAAGTCTCCTACTAGACATATTGAAACTCTTTTACATATCCTTTGTCTCCTTTCTCTTGGTGATTTCATGATTCTCTTTGTCTTTAATCTTTGGAAATGTGGTTACAGTATGTCATGGGGGTAGTTTTCTTTGGATTGAATGTGATTAGAATTTTATTTACTTTTTGTACCTAGATATTATGCCTTTCTCTAGATTTGGAAAGTTTTCTGCTATAATTTCTTTAAATAAGTTTTTATCCCTTTATCTTTATTGTCTTTTAAATGCCAGTGATGCATCAATTTCGTCTTTTGATGATGTCATACAACTCTCATAAGCTTTTTTCCCTTTAAATCTTTTCTTTTTTTTTCTTACAGACTGTATATTTTTAAATACCTTCTCATTAAGTTTACAGTTTCTTTCTTCTGCTTGATCAACTTGTTACCAGTGGCAGGTAACTGAGTTACCACCGGCGAATCTGTATGGGTCTTCAGCAACCTCAGTTCCTGCCTCCTCAGCAGAAAGAATTGGACAGTGGGGCATAAGGCAGAAGGAGAGACTGAGGCAAGTTTTAGATCAGAAGTAAAAGTTTCAAAAGTTCTGAGCAGAAACAAAAAGAAGAAAAGTACACTTGGGAGAGGGCCAAGCAGGCAACTTGAAAGTGAAGTGTGCGGTTTGACTTTTGACTTAGGGTTTTATATGTTGGCATACTTCCAGGGTCTTGCATCCTTTCTCCCCTAAATCTTCCCTTCAGGTGGGCTGTCTGCACACACAGTGGCCTGCTAGTGCTTGGGATGGGAGCATATGCACTGTGTTTACTGGAGTTGTGTACATGCTTACTTAACGCATTCTTTCCTTACCAGCTGAATGCTCCTAGGTCATATACCAGTTAAACTTCACTATTTTGCCTGTAATGCATATGCCTGAACTCGCTTGTCCAATTCCTGAGATCTTATCGGGAAGCTGCTGATCACCAGTTTCAGGATTTTCTATCTATAGGGAGACTACCTTTCCCTGGCACTGGCTGTGACCAGTTATTATTTGAGAGAGACTGTTAAGAACCACCTGATCATCACCTCATGGTCACCTGACATTCCCGATCAGGCGGAGCCCTCTCCTGCCCTGCTCATGCTTGCTAACTACCTACTGTAATATTTCCCATGTCAAGAGTTCAAGACTCCAATTCTTTGGGGAAATTCATAAAGGTCAGTCTCCTGTAACTGCTTTCTGCTGACAGAGGGGCGGTGGTCATGGTTCTGTGAATTTTGGCCTCTTGCTAGCTGTCAGGGCAGGAGGGCATCTATGTGTTGGTGAAAGTGGTATTCAGCTACGTCCAAAGGAGACAGAGGCAGGATTTCACCTCTGTTATGTCCCACTGATGGGCCATCTAGGTGTCCTCTGTGGAAGGGTGAATCGAATATTGAGAAGACATTATCCCTCACTGAGGATTATCTGGAGCTTGATGGCCTGAAAGCAAAAAGAGAAAAATCAGGTTATTAGAAGAATGTTAAAATAAAAAAAGGTGATGAGGACAACTCCAAAAAAACCCTGAGGCTGCCAACATACCCAGGCAACTCATAGCTATAGTCATGCCTTCTGAGTTAAATCTCTTTTCTTTATAACCGTCCTTACTAGAAATACCTCTTTACCTATATAACCTTTGAGTTAAACAAGTAATTTCCCCTTCTCTTAGAAAGTTAAGATTGGTACTGCATGTTGCTGTGCAAGTCCTGTGAGAAGGGAGCAGAAAAGGACGTTACCTATATAATGTACAAGTTATCCCGCCTTAAGAGATTGCTCAGTTAGAGTTTTGCAGGGCTTGCCTGAATAAGCGTGGGCTATTTCTAAATCCCTGAAGTAAGACCTTCCAGGATGAAATTATTGGTTAAATATTCAGATAGCTTTCCCAAAATAAATAGAGCTATTAGAAAGAAAGATGAATTCAGAGGTTGGGTAAATGTTAAGGAGACACCCATCTTGGAAAGTATATTTTTGCCCCAAAGAGGTGTGGAGTATTTAGACATACTAGGGACTGATCAGAGAATGGTAACTGGTCCCTTAAGTAATATAAAGGGGTGTGAATTATTTCTTTTGGAGAGAAGGGATGCCATTTGCCCCAATTACCCAACAGGATTTGGAGGAGGTTTGTTCAGAGAAGGAGATTAGCACAGAGCAGGCAGCTCTTAACCTCAAAAGGGAGATTTATCATTTTACTTGCCACCTCCAGAGTTGTCCATAGTTTGTACTATTGATGATGATGTCTGATTTGGAAACCAGCCAGAGCAGAGAGCCCCTTCAGCCCAAGGCCAACAGGGGTTGAGATTCTTCCCAGGGACCCTTTGGCCCTCAAGGCAGTCTCATTTCCAGTGGCTGTGTTTGTGGCAGAGAGGATAAGGCATGGGAGGCATTTCCCATTTATCCCATTGGGGCGCAGTTTGCCTTCCAGTGGCCTGGCTCCCTATACCAATGGCAGTTACCTGGAGGAGTGTCCTTAGGGCAACTTGAAGAGGGCTGGTGAGCTTGCAGAGAAGCCAATAGTTGAGTCTGCCTCCTCTCCCTGGGTTCCTCCTTTTCCTTAGCCCTCTCCTCCTTATTCTGCTCTTAGTTTAAAAAGACCGAAAAGGCTAACCAAGGAACTCCTGGACAGGGGCACTGGGTCCTAAGGCTGACTTTTGTAACTTCCTCCCAGGTCATTAAGCCAAACAGTATTACAAAGGAAAACTAGATTTTTGTTTTAAGGTTTGGGGGAATTAAACTTTTACCAGTTTTGGAGGAAGCATCCAAGGGGGCACGTCCTATGTTATGGAGATATGATTACCCATCTGTGAAGAGATAACAGAGCAGAAAAAGGAAAAGCGTAAAAGAAAGCATTCCCTCTACTTGCCTATTACCATAATGGGCATCCCCCATCATGGTTCTGAAACAAACCAGTCTTACTGTATACCCCACAATTACCCACTTGAGAACAGATGAGATACTGGAGTGAAGAGTTGGACCCCTGTCCATCCTTGGGGTTCCAGAATACCTGGTCTTACTCTGTACCCCTAACATTTCATCTCTATTCTAATGGCAATCTGTTAGCCTGGGACCAACCTTCATCTTTGTCCTATGAGTCTCTTGCACCTGCGTCCTTGGGCTGGCCTATATACTTCTCTCCATGACTTGAGAGTGACTCTCACCAAAAGCATTTGCCAATAAACTGATTATCTCTTTTCTCAGATTCCAATTTGCCACGTTCCTTAAGTAGATGAGAATTCTGTTTTTCAGCTAACTGCCACAAGGGGGCTGGACTTCCCTCCAGCTCCCTTTGAATATGACCTTGAAGGTCTTGATGCATATTGAAAAGGCCATGGAATTAATTACAGAAATGGAGGTTACAGGAGGAAGTGGAAGGAAGGAAAAGGAATACTCATGGAAAGTCTTCATATGTTCACAAAACCAGCAGCCCTTGGATTTGAGAGGGCAAAGTAGTAACCTCTGGAGGACTTGGGACTTGAGATGAGAGTTCACAAATGGCAAAGGAAGAATTTTTCGTTATCCAAAAGGTATGCTAACTTAAAAACAAAAAATGGGTGGGATCCTTGAAAGGTCAGAGTGAGGCCCTATGCAGGCAAACAGACTACTTCAAAAGCCAGTAGAAAACTTGGCCCTGGGGAATAACAGGAACAAAAAGCATGTGGTAAGTCATAAGGAGCTGACAGAGCCGGAGTTCCAATTAGTGTCTGCTTGGGCAATGTACCAACATACAGACAGGTGAAGGGTTGGAGGTCATCTGAGCTGGTAGGGTATAAACAAATATAAATCTCAGGGATATCTGTAAGGGAGCCCATGTCTTTGCTGCCAAACAAATGCAGTAAAAGTCATGGCTTTACAAATAAAAGGGAGTGTGTGTTTAAGAAGTCATGTGGTATGTGAAATGAAAGCAAAGAGGCAGAATTGTCTCCAAGGTGGACAGTCTGGTGGTTGTACAAGGCCATTTCAGAACACACAGAGAAAACAGAAAAATAGGCAGTATGGGTTCTTGGGAAAGAGCTGATTTTACTTGAAAAAGCAGTGGAAACCCTAGACATTGTATGATTTTAGGCTTTAGCCCTACCACTTTCATAAGCCTCCTGTCCAGGAGATCAATTAATGCCTCAGTTCTAATTCCAGGGTCCTTCCCACCTCTGTGAGTCACCTGTCAGGGTAAGCTGAGAGATCACCACCTGTGGGGAGCAGAGTCACTTATGACTGAGAACTTATTCTGGGGTTTGGATAGTAAGTAAGTAGGAGAAGAAAACCGTGTACAGATATTGAACACTTCCAGCTGAAGAAGATGAGGCACAGAGACGAGGCACTAGGGAACGTATCTGAGTCATGCAGTACCAAAGTATGTTGGTGTTGAAAGTTATCCAAGTCACACAGCAACAAAATATGTTAGGGTGGTGAATCCACATAAGTCTGCAGCAACCTCAATTCTTGCCTCCTCAGAAGAATGATTTTGACTGAGGGGCATAAGGCAGAAGAAGAAACCGAGGCAAGTTTTGGAGCAAGAGAGAAAGTTGCCTCGGTCTCTGGAACAAAGGAAGGAACATACATTTGAAAGAAGGTCAAGCAGACAACTTGGAAGACAAGTGCATGGTTTGACCTTTTGACTTGGGGTTTTACATGTTGCCATACTTCTGGGGTCTTGTGTCCCTTCTCCCCTGAATCTTCACTTGGAGTGGGCTGTCCACATGCACAGTGGCCTGCTTGGGAGAGCTGTATGCACAGTCCATTTACTGGAATGTTACTCATGCTCGCTTGAGGCGTTCTTTTTACTGGTGAAATGTCCCTGGAAGGTCTAATCAGTTAGTTAAACTCTACCATTTTGTCTGTTAATGCACTTGCTTGAGCCTAGTCACCCAACTCCTGAGATGTTTTCAGGAAGTTGCTGATCACTTGTTTCAGGATTTTCTGTCCGTAGGGAGTCTGCCTTTCCTTGGCGCTGGCTGCAACCAATCATTGTTTTAGAGAGACAGTGTAACAACTGCTTGACAATTACCTGATGGTCACCTGACTTTGCTGGTGAGGTGGGTTGGGGGAGCCCTGCCCTGTTCATGCCTGACTAGCTACCTACTGTAACAATTCGCTTCATGTCTGAATAGCTACCTACTGTAACAAATTCTTCTGTCAATGCTCTCTCCTGCGTTTTTATTTTATTGATTATGGTTTTCAGTTTCAGGATTTCTGCTTGAGTTTATATTATTTCAATCTCTCTGTTAAATTTCTTTAATAAATTTCTTAATTATTTTTCTGTACTTTCTCAAAGTTTCTTGAGCTTCCTTATAACAGCTATTATTAATTCTTTGTTAGGCACCATATATATAATATATATGATACATATCATAGATAATATATATTATCTATGATATAATATATATAGGGTATTATGTAGATGTATAGATAATAGATTATAAATATATATAAAATATTATATATAACGGTCCTATAATATACTATCTATATTATATATAATATAGGTAATTTTATCTATAAAATATATATTACATATTAGAGCAATAGGAACTTTCTATATATTAGAAAGACTAATAGGAACTATTTAAACTGCAGCACACACACAAAAACTAATAAGAAATGAACATTGCTTCATTGACTTGTGAAGCAATATTAAGAGGTTAACATGTGCCAAAAGAGTATAAAACAAAAAAAAGGAAAAATATATTCTGGCAAAAAACATTTGATTAATGACAGAACATGTTCCAAATTTGATGAGACTTTGATGAAAAAAAAACTCAAGTTCAAAGACCCTCCCCCAAGAAGAATAAGCAGAAAGAAAACTATACCAAGAAAATTATACCAAGACACGATGGATCAAATTGTTGATAATTGATATTAAACACTCTTAAAAGTAATCAGAGAAATAGGACATATTTCTGGTCAGAAGCTAGTCACCCTGAAAGAAAAAGTAGTGCCATCTTTAAAGTGCAGAAAAGAAGCAGTGCATCCTGTGCCTTAGAATTGTCTATCTAATGAAAATAATCTTCAAACATAAGGTTAACCTACACATAAAAAAAAAAGTGGTAAGAAAATTGGTTATCGGCAGACCTCTAGCTCAAAGTGCATTAAAGAGTATTCTTCAGGCTGTGTAAAATGATACTGGATAAACGCTCAGTTCTACATAAAGGAATGAGAAGCACTAGAAATTGTCGATATGTACATAGGTAAAATATTTCCATTTTTAATTTGTTTAAAAGACTAAAGTATAAAAGGCAATAACAATGTATGTATGATAAAGTTTGTAAAACTCATAGATGTAAGATGTAAGATAATAGTAGGATGGGTGAGAGAATATACAGTAAGTATACTGTTGCAAAATTCTTATATTACATATACAACCAGGCACAGAGGTTCAAGCCTTTAATTCCAGCACTTTGTGAGACCAAGTCAAGAGGATCACATAAGCACAGGATTTTGAGACCAGCCTGGGCAACGCAGTGAGACCCTGTCTCTACAGAAAATAAGAAAATTAGTCGGGCATGGTGGTGTGCTCCTGCAGTCCCAGCTACTTGGGAGGTAGAGGTGGGAGGATCAATTGAGCCCAGGATTTGGAAGCTACAGTGAACCATGACTGCACCAATGCATTCCAGCCTGGGTGACAGATTGAGACCCAGTCTCAAATATATATGGATGGGAATAAGTGGAAGCTTATTTGTCAGCCCTAGAACTAGCACTAAAAATAACACAAAGGGCATACATAATGAGTCAATAGCCACGTTACTGAAGTACTAGAAATTGTGAAAAACAAGAATAAAAAAGTAGAGAAAATGATAAGTATAACAGATAAAATACAAATAAGCTGAGTCCATAAGTTCACCTTCAACAGCAATTGCTAAAAGTTATTGGAACAAACATTTCAAATAAAGAAAATAAATTGTTAAAATGTGTAAAAAGCAGAACGGAATTATATGCTGTTTCAAGAGGTACACGTTAAATAAGAAGATACAGTTTTGTTAAGTGTAAAAGAATGAAAACCAGTTTATCACGGAAGCACTAGTCATGAAAAAAACTGAAGTGTCTATATTGATATTAGAGAAAATAAACTTCATGACACATTTTATGTCCAGAGAAAATGAATAACATTTCCTAATGATAAAGGGTCATATCATCAAGAAGGCAAAACATAATACATGCAGCAAGTATGAGCAAAGCAAAAACTAAAGAGAAACAGACAAATTGACAATTACAGTTGGCAATTTAAACACTCATCTCTTGGTAATATTTTCAACAAAAAATAAGAAATAATATTAAACACTTGAACAGCACTGTAACCAACCTAACCTAATTGGCATTTATAAACATTACTTTACACACAACAATTGCATAATAAATTGTTTTCAAGTTCAAAGAAAATTTTAACCAATTTAGACTCTATGCTGGATCATAAAAATATGTCTCAACTAATTTTAAAGAATTAAAGTTAGCATAACCTTTGACTCTTTTTTTTAAAATTTTTTTTATTTTTATTTTTTTTTTGATGGAATCTCACTCTGTCACCAGGCTCGAGTGCAGAGGCACCAACTTGGCTCACTGCAATCTCTGCCTCCCAGGTTCAAGTGATACTCCTGCCTCAGCCTCCTGAGTAGCTGGGACTACAGGTGCATGCTACCACACCTGGCTAATTTTTTGTGTTTTTAGTAGAGACAGGGTTTCCCCATGTTAGCCAGGATGGTCTCAATCTTCTGACCTCATGATCTGCCCACTTCGGCCTCCCAAAGTGCTGGGATTGCAGGCGGGAGCCATTGTGCCTGGCCTCTCTTTGGCTTTAAATAAATTAACAAAAACAACAAAAAACCTGCCAAATATCTGGAATATTCTCAAATATTTGAAAATTTAACAACCTATTATTAAATAGAGAATGGATCAAAATAGAATTTCAAAGGGAATTAGGAGCTATGTCAAATTGAATGGTAATAAAAACACAGGCGATCAAAATTTAAAAATCACAAAAGAACTTGTTGTAATTACACTAAAAAAGAAAACTGCAAACTTAATGATCTAAACTTTTACCTTAATAAGCTAGAAAAATGAGATAATTTAAAGAAAGCAAGAAAAAGAATTCATGAGTGAAACTCAGTGAAACAGAAAGTAGAAAAGCCCTGAAGAAAAATAAAAACAAAAGTTGCTTATTTTTAGATTAATAAATTTGTTAAGAGTTTAGTTAGCTGATCAGTGATAAAAAAAAAAAAACACAACAATATGAATTAAAAATGGGACAACACTACATAAAGTCCATAGATCTTATGGACTTTAAAGATATGGGAATCTTATTAGAGATTTTATGTCAATTAACATTTTTGGTAAAATGTGCAAATATTTTGAATACAAAGATTACCAACATTGACACAAAAGAGAAAATCTGCATGGCTCTATGTTTAATAAATACACCATATTCAATATTACAAGCTGTGTATGCACACTCATACAGTCAAATATTTAAGAAAAATATAGCAATTTTAAACAAATTTTTTAACACAAATAAGAGATAGCACTTCCAAACATTGTGCGAGGACAATATTGCATTGATAACAAAACAAACTTAAAAATACAAGAAAAGGAAATTATAGATTAATTTCCCTCATAAATCCACGGCAAACGTCATTAACAAAATATTGACAAATGAAAACGAGAAATTTTTAATGCATGATAAACAAGTGAGATTTATCCCAAAAATTAAAACTGAGTTTACCACTTGAAAATTAATTCTTGTAGTCCTCTCTATTAATACAATAACAAAAGGATCTCGTGATAATTTCATAGATGCAAAAAATGACAAAAATTAAATACACATTAATATAAAAAGAAAACTTAGTAAACAAGGAATAGAAGACATCACTCTAGTAAATCTAATCTGCATAAATCTAATAAAAGGCATCTATACAAGGCTCATAGCTAACATCATATTTAAGAGTAAGAAGATGGAATACTTCCCTACTACCAAAGGTCAAAAACAAGGCAAACACATCTGCAATCACTACTTGAGTAAACATTGTAGTGGAGGTCGCAGCCCTGGCAATAAAATAAGAAAATAAAAAGCAGGGAGAGTAGATATTAAAAAATTAAAACTCTTCTTATTTGAAATCAATAGAGAAACTTCAAAAATAAATACTTGTAGAGACAATTATTTTCAACTTGAGGCATCAAAGAAATTCAATGTTATAAGGAAGGTTTTCAACAGAGTATTCAGTTGACTGACTACTTATTTGAAGAAGAAGAAATGCTAACCTTAACTAATACTACAAATGTCTGACACCATTTACAAAAGTCAATTACAGATACATCATAGAGATGATATGATGATACACTTAGAATAATCAGATTTCTACAACAATATAAGGAAGACTAATCATGACCTCAGCAAAAGCAAAGATTATTTAAATACAACAACTAGAAAGTATCAACTATAATATTATAATAAAATGGGCTTCAGGCATGGTGGCTCACGCCTCTAATCCCAGCACTTTGGAAGGGCGAGGTGGGCAGATCACCTAAGGTTGGGAGTTTGAGACCAGCCTGGCCAACAGGATGAAACCCCGTCTCTACTGAAAATATAAAAATTAGCCAGGTGTGGTGGTGGGTGCCTGTAATCCCACCTACTCAGGAGGCTGAGTCAGGAGAATCACTTGAACCTGGGAGGTAGAGGTTGTGGTGAGCTGAGATCGTGCCATTGCACTACTGCAGCCTGGGCAAGAACAGCGAAATTCTATCTCAAAAAAAAAAGCGGGGGGGGGGCGTCATTAAAACTAAGACTTTCAAACAAAAGACAAACAAATACAAATAGGTAAGTCACAGAATCATGGAAAGTATTTATAAAGCTTTGTGATAAAGGTTTTATATACATACATATGTATGACCTATTATAATGATATTGAGCTCATTTTTATTTATTTGTGCATAAGCCATTTGGATATGTATTTGACTGCATCACAAATAGCAAAAAGACACACTAATGAAAACTTTGCACAAAAATCTTGAACAGGCATTTTACAAAGGAAAATATCCAAATGGCTTATGCACAAATAAAAGTGTGCTCAATATTATTAGTTATCAGGGTAATGTAAATTAAAACTACAATTGAATACCACTACATATCTACCAGTATGTCTAAAATTAGTAAGATCAAACACAAATTTTATTAAGAATGTATAGATCCTGGAACACTCATACCTTGTTGGAGGAGTATTATGGTGCCTTGTAGCCAGCAATATCACACATACATACTCAAATAAATGAAAATATATGTACACTAAAGAGTATGTCCATCAATTGAATAATTGATAAATTGTATTTCCCTACAATGAAATATTATTCAGCAATATAAAAGAATAAACCAGCATTTTATGCAAAAGCATAGAAAATTTGCGTATTTTCATTTGTAAAATGCTTGTTCAAGCTTTTTGAGCAAACTTTTCATTGATTTGTCTTTTTGCTATTTGTGATGCAGTTATTTATACATCATGAATATAAGACATTTACCAGAAATACTTATGCATACTTTCTGTGATTCCGTGACTTGCCTATTCATATTTTTATTATCTTTTGTTGGCGAGTTTTCAGTTTTGATGAAGCCCATTTTATTATAACATTATTTTATAGTTATTAGTTTCTTAAAAAGCATTATGCTAAATTAGAGAAGGCAAATACACAAGAGTACAGGCTGTATAATTCCATTCATTTGTAATTTCAAAACAACCAAAACTAATCCATAGTAAACAAAATCAAAACACTGTTTTCCGGAGTAAGTGTGTTGATTAACAAGAAAGAGGTACTTTGTCTCTTTTTTGGAAGCCTGAATATCTTATATTTTGATAAGAGTGTGGGGACAGGCTGTATGCAATTCTCAAAGCTCATGAACCTGCAATGTAAAGATCTACTCATTTAATTGCATGTAAATGATTCTTCAATGAAAAAAATATCTTTTAGCATATGTAGAAAAATGTCAATAATAGTTACTGTAAATATTAAGTGGAAAATCCATATTTCTATAATTTGATTCATTTTTATTTGTAATTTTTCTCAGAATTTTGTTTTATAATTTAAACATGAAAAACTTATTTAGTTTAGCTATTTAGTTTATTTCTATTTTTAATTGACAGATAACATTTGTATACAGGTGGCCCTTGAGCAACATGGGTTCGAACCCCATGGGTTCATTTATATGCAGATTTTTTTCAGTAAATGTATTCAAAAATGTTTTGGAGATTTTCAGCAATTTGAAAACCTTGCAGATAAACCATGTAGTATAGAAATATTTTTTTAATTAAGAAAAAGCTAGGTATGTCATGAATGCATAAAATATGTATAGCAACTAGCCTGGTTTATCATTTATTAGCATAAATATATACACATATCTATTATAAAAAGTTAGAATTTATCAAAACATGCACAAAACATTTATAGTGTGTATGGTTGAGAAAAATGTCACCAAATATAAGGAGACAATATTAAATCATAATCACATAAAATTAACTGCAGTGCATACTGTACTACTACAATAATTTCTTAGCCACCTCCTGTTGCTATTGCAGTAAGCTCAAGAGTTGTGTCTATTCCTTTAAAATTCCATGTGATGTTAATCATCTCCATGTGAGAACAATTAATTTTGTATATGATGTGATATGGTTCTAAACTCATTCTTCCATGTGCGGATGTGCAAATATCCAGTTGACTCAATGCCACTTATTGAAGAGACTGTCCTTTTCCAAAATCAATTGATGGTAGATTCCTGGATTTATTTCTGGGCTCTATATTTTGTTCCATTGCTCTAAGTGTCTGTTTTTATGCAAGTACTGTGCTGTTTTGATTAATATAGCTTTGTAGTGTATTTGGAAGTCTGCTAGTGTGATGCCTCCAGCTCTGTTCCAATGACTTCAGGATTGTTTGGGTTAATCAGGGTTTTTTTGCTTCCATAAGAAAATTAGGATGTTTTTTCTATTTTTGTGAAAAATGTCATTGGAATTTTGATAAGTATTGCATCAAATCTATAGATCACTTTGGATTGTATGGATATTTTAGAAATGTTAAATTTTTCAGCCGATAAACACAGATATCTTTTAATTTATGTTTTCTTCAATTTCTTGTATTAATGTCTTACAGTTTTCATTGTGTAAATCTTTCACCTTCTTCATTAAGTTTGTTCCTATGTATTTAAATTTTCTGTAGCTACTGTAAATGGAATTATTTCTTGATTTTGTTTTTGAATAGTTAATTCTTAGTGTACAGAAACACTATTGGTTTTTGTATATTGATTTTTTATCATGGAACTTTGCTAAATTCATGTATTTATGAATTCTAACAATTGTTTTGGTGGGGTTGTTGGAGTTTCTATATTTAAGTTCATGTTATCTGTAAATTGGGACAATTTAACTTTTTCCTTTCCAATTTTACGCCTTTTATTTCTTTTTATTGCCTAATTGCTCTGGCTGGAGCATAAAAAGTATGAAAAATATTTTGATAAGCTGCAAAATTTATTAAAAAAGACGTTGAGATCCTGTCGTCTCCCTCTTGAATTTACACATGAATAACTTAGATCCAGAAGAGAACAATAGCTTTCTTAATATTGTACAAGTGACTGATAGCAACCAAAACTTACAATCCCTCTCTCATTTAGGGTCTTATACACTTTATACTAACTGAAGCTTTTTGAGTGAAACAAGAAGCCACTAGAGGGTTATGAGCAGAGAAGTAATGTAAACCAATTTATATTTTTAAATAATTACCTTATTTTCTGGGGAAGAATATATCATGGAACATTAAATAAGTAGAAGTAGAGAAACATTTGAGGAAATTATTATAGTGAGAGTTGGTGGTGGCTTGAATCAGAGAGGAAGCAATCAATATAGTGAGAAGTAGACACATTTTACATGTATTTTAAAGGTAGAGCCAATACTGCTTCCTAACAGATTGGGTATGGTGTATGTAAAAGAGAAGTATAAAACATAACTCCAAATGATTTGTCCTGAGACTTAGAGAGATGAACTAGCCATGAAATAACTTGGAAAACCTGTGGGTGACATAGTTTTGTTTTGTTTTGAGGGGGATTGGGAGGGATACTTGTTATTGTCTGTCTTTTTTGTTTTAGCTATCCTGAAGTTGTGGCATGGTTCTGATTTGTGTTTCTTAATGATTAATGATATCGAACATCTTTTCTTATGCTAACTGAGGAATCAGTTAACCCCGTTAAGCCCAAATTTTCTATTAAATGTTCTGATGATTTATTAAGTAGGTAGTTGCATACATGAGCTTAGAGTTTAGATGACAAATCTGGTCTGGGGGTATACATTTGCAGGCCATTAGTACATTGATGATACGTAAAACTCTGAAATGTATATAATTACTGATATAGTAAATATAGAAACTCTGTAAGTGGACCAAGGATTGAACCCTAAGGGAATGCAAGTGTAAGGCCAGAGAAAAGGGATGGAACCAGCATAAGGTATTGAGAAGGAATGGCCTGTAATAAAGGATGAAAACCAAGTAGGGTCCCTCAAAGCCAGTTGAAGAAAGTGCAAATGCAAATAAAAACCACTTCACAACAAGTAAGTAATAGGGCAAATACTGCTGATAAATCAAGTAACATGACATTGCTTATCTCTTAACTAGAAAAACTGGGGTCTTTAGTGTGAGCACAAATCACAACACATTCTCCCTGATGTTTACAAGAGAAAGGGATACAGACTCTAATACAATTTCACAGTTGCTGTCTCACACAAGAAGTGTGTTTCTGATACTCGACAATATGTCTAATATCTACTCTTCATACAGAAGTTAGTAATTCCAAGAACATTTCTCAGAATTTTTTATTAGGGGGTACATGGAGAACAAAATTAAAAAGTAAAAATTATTTACATTTCTGGTGTAATGATTGCTACTTGCCCTCATACACTATTCCTTCACTGACACATAATTTAATGTAATTCTCCAATGATTTTATTTAGTTGAAAGATAATTCATATGTGACAAAATTTACCATTTAAATGCAAAACCCAGTGGTTTTTAATACATTCACAAAGTTGCACAATGATCATAACTAATCCAAGAATATTTTCCTCATCCTCCAAAGAAACCTCATACCCATTATGAGTCACTACTCTTCCTCATTTGCCTAACGTTCCCACTTCCAGCCTTTGGCAGCCACCAAATTCCTTATCTCTATGGCTTTGCCTAAGCTGAACATTTCATATGATAGAATCATATATGTGTTTTATGTCTGACTTGGTTGACTTAGCATAATGTTTCCAAGCTTTGTCCATGTTGTAGCATACATCAGTATTCCATTCCTTTTTAATGACTGAGCAATATTCCATTTTATTTACCTATTCATTAGTGGATAGAATTTTTGTTTGTTTCCACCTTTTTTTTCCCACTAGAAATAATGCAGCAATAAATACACGTGTAATTTTTTGTGTGTGAGCATGTTTTTATTTTTCTTGTATATATAACTAGGATTGGAAATGTTGGGTCATCTGCCAATGCTGTGTTTAACATCTTGAATAATTGCCAATGTGTTTCTCCAAAGTTGTTACATCTTTGTATATTTCCACCAGCTTTGTATAAGGATTTGAATTTCTCTATTATCCTCCCTCTCAATACTTGTTATTGTCTTCTTTATTTTAGATATCCTGATGTTGTGGCAGGGTTCTGGTTTGCATTTTTAGTGATTAATGATATTGAACATATTTTCTCAGCTAATTGACCTTTTATGTATCATCTTTTGGATGCACGTTATTTCAAATTCTTTGCCCATTTTTAAATTAGGTTATCTGCCCTTTTATTATTGAGTATATTTCTTCAGAATATACGTATATATTCTGGGGAGTAGATATTAAACTTCATGAGATACACGATTTGCAAATATTTTTCCCCGTTCTGTAAGTTGTCCTTTCACTTTCTTGATATTGCTATTTGAAATACAAAGGTTTTTAATTCTGACAAAATCCAATTTATTTTTAATTTTATTGCTTTAGCTTTAGATGTCATATCTGGAAAACCACTGCCATATGAAAAGTCACAGAAACATTCACTCGTTTTCCTCTAAGGTAATCATAGCTTTAGCAGTTAAATTATTTAAAGCTATTGTCAGTTAATGATTGTAAATTCTGTGAAGTAAGACTCCAACTGCATCCTTTTGCATGTGGATATCCAGCACCAGTTGTTAAAAATTATTCTACCACCAGTTATTCCAGCATCAGTTGTTAAACAATACCGTTCCCTCCCTGTTGTTTTGGTACCTTTGGCAAAAATCAATTCACCACAAAGTATGGATTTATTTCTGGACACTCAATTCTATTTAATTGATCTGTTTGTCTATCTTGAGACCAGTACACACTATCCTGATTAGTATAGCTTTGTAGAAAGTTTTAAAATCAACACTCTTTTAACTATTCTGGATACCTTGAATATCCATATGAATTTTAGCATCAGCAGGTAAATTTCTGCAAAATTTCCACCAGGATTGTGACAATAATTACAGTGAATCTGGAGATCAGTATAAGGAGCATTGTCATCCCAGGAATACTGTCTTCCAATTCATGAATACAGAATATTTTCCCACTTACTTAGATTTTAGATTTCTTTTAATAGGTTTTGTAGTTATCAGTGTATAAGTCTTGCATTTCTTGTGTTGTATTTATTCATAGGTATTCTCCTTTTTCTATACTATTGTAAATGGACTCATTGTCTTAGTTTCACTTCAAATTGTTCATTGCTACTGTATTTAAATAAAACTGACATTTACTTGAGTGGCTTTTACATCAATGGTTAATTACCAGAAACTAAGCAGAAAGTTCTTCTTTTCCTTTAATATTTAAATAAAGGTTAGATTTAACTTAAGATATACATTACTTTGTTTAATTTGTTTCTAATGTGAAGGACACATCCTTACCTAATATTATGGAATGCCTGGCTCACTTTCTTACCAGAAAGTTGGAGGATTGGTTTTGTTTTGTTTGTTGTTGCCTTTTTAATTCTGGCAAGATTAGTTCTTTGTTTTGGAAAAAATCTTACATTTCAAATGAAGATTTCCCATCTTTTCCAGACCTGCTTGTTTTTCATCTGAGGCAGACATAAACCCATTTTACTACAGCTGCTAATAATAGTAATGAAAATAAAAATGGGAGATGGTGCTGGTTTGGAGTGGGTTGTGTGTGTGTGTGTGTGTGCGTGCGCGCATATGTAGGTAAATAATGATAATTTTTATTTGAATATCACTAACAAGTGTCAATCTGATATTCTAACAGATTTTTTTTTCCAGTAAGCTACTAAGAAAGTGGCTGCTTTTGAGAAAAGAGACATTTTCTGAATCAGTTGTTTTGTTTAAACAGTATCTAGGTGGATAGATGAAGAATGTGTTGGTTTTTTTTTTAACTCTGATACACAGTAATGGACTCATTAATTTTGATGGATTACAGAAGAGAGCTAAAAACAAAATAAAACTTATTTTCCTGTTGCAAGAAGTTACTGAAAATTTTCTCTCAGACTAATCGTCTGTGTGTGTGTGTGTGTGTGAAGTGTGATGTGCTACTAACTCCTCACAACATGTTGGATGTGAGCCAACAATAACCAATCAAATCAATGCAACTCATACTGCTGTCACAGGACATGACAAGAAACTCTGCTGTCCTTTAGGATGCAATTACCCTGCTGGTTGCTGCAGAGAATGACCTCCTTTACTCTGGTAATTATTGAATCCAGACCTAATGTCTGGTCTCATTTCAAAGTCCCTGTCTGCAATGTCTATCCCAAGGCCAACTACAGTAGGCAGTGAACCACCACAGCTGCCAAAAATTAGTGCTTTGAAGAGCATCTTTGCCAGGAGATTATCATGCCTGTTCCCGTTAGAATCAACATTGTTTTTTCTGGCTCATTTAATGTAAAATGCAATTCAGTTTTTCAAAGATAAGTACTTTAATTCACAAATGGTTGACAGCAGTGGGATTATAGTGTAGGCTATGAACTTAAAAATAGTTTGGGTCTGATTACATGAATTTCTGCACTGAGAAATATTTAACAGGATAGGAACTGATTAGAGGATATTAATATTTGGCTTTATCAGCTCAGGAATAAAGACACACTGAAGGTATGACAATTGAGTAATGAGATTTGGAACTGAAGCCATGATCTTCTATTTCATATTAAGAAACATTTTGAAGAAATAATGTATAGGTTTCATTAAAATTTATGCTGTGATTTATTTTATTAAAGTTCTACAGTGATTTATGAGACATAATTGCAAAAAAAAAAAAGGTAGTTCAATTTTTCTGTATTTGGCTAGAAGTTAAGTACTCGAGTTGAAACTTGGGGGACATGTCCTTATTAAAATGGAACTCATAAGTAATGTTTCTGTGCACTTCCTATAATCCAAACATGCAAGAGGGAACATTTAAATGCCTAGCAATTAAAATGAAAACATTTTACTTTCACTGGCAGCCTTTTAACTTTTCAGTTCATCATATTTATAGTTATCATTATTAGACATCTGGAAAAATATAGTTATGCTTGCTATTTATATTACAAACTAAAGACTTTGAATCACTTTGTAGACATGATCTCATTAACACTCTCTACATCTCTGTGAGGTAAGTGCAATTATCTTCATTTTATTGAGTTTAAATTACTTTCCAAGGTGTCAGATAACATTGTGGCAGAATATGGGGAAAAAAATCAAGGTCTCTTAGTGTCCACTCAAATGGTAAATTCTGTTCAATAAAATCAGAAAAAAAAAATCTAGTTTTAAGTGGACAGGGCATAATTTCTACACATAGTCATTTAATGTAGCTATATGAGACATAACATTTTGTAGTTATGCCATTTCCAGTATAATTTATCAGCCTGACCCAAATTCTAATGTATTTGTCAAACCAGTATTTTATGTAATGACATTCTCCTAAGTTTTCTGGAAGAAAGTTTTACACCGAGGTGAAAATGAAACTGACTTTCCCTGTAAATGCTGATTTTACTCATTAAAGAAGCTGTCATTGCCTTTCTAATTGTTTCTGGTTTCTTCAACCTCTACCATTCAAAGTCACATTTATAATCTAGAGGTGGTTTTCAGATGATTGTTTAAAATGTGTTCTTTATAAGTTAGGGAAAGGAAAGAGAGCTTATCAGTGTTTATATTGTAGGTTTACTGAATTCTGATCTGATTTTTCATCCCTAATCTAAATGTTTCCTATTCCTAGACTTTTATAAATGCTGAGTACTTAGGCTAACATTTTTTATGTCTAACTTTGCTTCCAGATTTTCAAATGTAAGAGACTACAACAAATCCTGTTTTTTATTTTTATTTTTTATTTATTTTTTATTTTTGAGATGGAGTCTTGCTCTGTCCCTCAAGCTGGAGTGCAGTGGCGTGATCTCAGCTCACTGCAACCTCTGCCTCCCTGGTTCAAGCGATTCTCCTGCCTCAGCCTCCTGAGTAGCTGGGATTACAGGCATGTGCCACCACACCTGGTTAATTTTTGTACTTTTAGTAGAGACGGGGTTTCAACATGTTTGTCAGGCTGGCCTTGAACTCCTGAACTCATGATCTGCCCACCTCAGTCTCTCAACATGCTGGGATTACAAGCATGAGCCACCGCACCCGGCTGTTTTTATTTTTAAAACACGTATACCGCCAATTAATTTTCTACAAGAACGCTGAGACAGTTCAATGGGACAAGAATAGTTTTTTCAACATGATAATAATAAAATTGGATATCCAAATGTAAAAAATGAAGTTGGACCCTTGTCTTATACCACAAAGAAAATTACTAAAACTAGATCATAATCCTAAACTTAAGAGCTAATACAAAACTTTCAGAAGAAAGTTAACACAAAACTTTCATGCTCGCATTTGGCTATATTTTTTGAAATGATTACATAAAAAGCATAGTCAATGAAAGAAAAATATAAAGCTGCACTTCATCAAAATCTAAAAGAACTTTTGTATATCAAATACCGTTATCGACAGAGTGAAAAGTCAACAAACAGAATGAGAGAAAATACATGCAAATAATGTATTTGATAAAGGTTTAACATTCAGATTATAAAGAACTACTATAACTAAAAAACAAAAAGATAACCCAATTAAAAATGGGCAAAGGGCTTGAATATATATTTCCACAAATAATATATACAAATGACCAATAATCACATGAAAAAATGTTCAACATCATTCATCTGTAGGGAGATCCAAATCAAAGCCATGATGAGTTATCAATTCACCCCCATTAAGATGGCAATAATAATAATAACAATAAGAATTGATAAGGATGTGGAGAAATGGGAACTCTTACACATTACTGGTGGAAATGCAAACTGGCATAGCCACTATAGAAAACTGACAATTCCTCAAAAAGCTGAACAAAATTATCATATGACCCAGCAAGTTCACTCCCAGGTATATACCCCTAAAAATTGAAGACAGGGACTCTAACAAACTTGTAAATCAGTGTTGATAGAAACATTCTTCAAAATAGCCAAATGGTAGAAATAATGTGTGTCTATCAACAAATGAATACATAATAAAAACGTGGTAAAATTGACCCATGCTTCAACACGGATGAATCTTGAAACTATGATGCTAAACAACATAAGCCAAACATAAAAGAACACATATTTTACAATTCCATCAATATAAAATATCTAAAGTAGGCAAATCTGTGGAGACAGAAACTAGATTAAAAGTTAACAGGCACTAAGGGTAAAGCAGAATGGGGAGTTATGGCTTCGTGGGTACAGAGTGTCTGTCTATAGTTGTTTTGAAAAAAGTGATTATAGTTGCATAACATAGTGAATGTAATTAATAATACTAGAATGTAAAGTTAAAAATGGTTAAAGTGGGAAATTTTATGTGGCTCTTTTTAACCACATAAAACTCTTATTCTTTAGCATTTCAACCCAAACTAACTTACACAAAGTCCAAGTGAAATATGCATATTTAATTTTAGGTTATCCAAAATGGAGAACTCTTTTTTTTTTTTTACTTTATCATTATTATTATTATTATTATTATTATTATTATTATACTTTAGGTTCTAGGGTACATGTGCGCAACGTGCAGGTTTGTCACATGTATATACATGTGCCATGTTGGTGAGCTGCACCCCTTAACTCATCATTTACATTAGGTATATCTCCTAATGCTATCCCTGCCCCCTCTCCCCTCCCCACATTATGACCCGGTGTGTGGTATTCTCCTTCCTGTGTTCAAGTGATCTCATTGTTCAGTTCCCACCCATGAGTGAGAACATGAGCTATTTGGTTTTCTGTTCTTGCGATAGTTTGCTGAGAATGATGGTTTCCAGCTGCATCCATGTCCCTACAAAGGACACGAACTCATCTTTTTTTATGGCTGCGTAGTATTCCATGGTGTATATGTGCCACATTTTCTTAATCCAGTCTGTCACTGATGGACATTTGGGTTGATTCCAAGTCTTTGCTATTGTGAATAGTGCCACAATAAACATACGTGTGCATATGTCTTTATAGCAGCATGACTTATAATCCTTTGGGTATATCCCCAGTAATGGGATGGATGGGTCAAACGGTATTTCTAGTTCTAGATCCTTGAGGAATCGCCACACTGTTTTCCACAATGGTTGAACAAGTTTGCAGTCCCACGAACAGTGTAAACTTGTAAACTTTTTTCCTATTTCTCCACACCCTATCCAGCACCTGTTGTTTCCTGATTTTTTTAATGATTGCCATTCTAACTGGTGTGAGATGGTATCTCATTGTGGTTTTGATTTGCATTTCTCTGATGGCGAATGATGATGAGCATTTTTTCATGTGTCTGTTGGCTGTATGCATGTCTTCTTTTGAGAAGTGTCTATTCATATTCTTTGCCCACTTTTTGATGGGGTTGTTTGTTTTTTTCTTGTAAATTTGATTGAGTTCTTTATAGGTTCTGGATATTAGCCCTTTGTCAGATGAGTAGATTGCAAAAATTTTCTCCCATTCTGTAGGTTGCTTGTTCACTCTGATGGTAGTTTATTTTGCTGTGCAGAAGCTCTTTAGTTTAATTAGATCCCATTTGTCGATTTTGGCTTTTGTTGCCATTGCTTTTGGTGTTTTAGAAATGAAGTCCTTGCCCATGCCTATGTCCTGAATGGTATTCCCTAGGTTTTCTTCTAGGGTTTTTACACTTTTAGGTCTAACATTTAAGTCTCTAATCCATCTTGAGTTAATTTTCATATAAGGAGTAAGGAAAGCATCCAGTTTCAGCTTTCTACTTATGGCTAGCCAATTTTCCCAGCACCATTTATTAAATAAGGAATCCTTTCCCCATTTCTTATTATTCTCGGGTTTGTCAAAGATCAGATGGCTGTAGATGTGTGGTATTATTTCTGAGGGCTCTGTTCTGTTCCGTTGGTCTATATCTCTGTTTTGGTACCAGTACCATGCTGTTTTGGTTACTGTAGCCTTGTAGTATAGTTTGAAGTCAGGTAGCGTGATGCCTCCAGCTTTGTTCTTTTGGCTTAGGATTGTCTTGGCAATGCAGGGTCTTTCTTGGTTCCATATGAACTTTAAAGCAGTTTTTTCCAGTTCTGTGAAGAAAGTCATTGGTAGCTTAATGGGGATGGCATCGAATCTATAAATTACCTTGGGCAGTATGGCCATTTTCATGATATTGATTCTTCCTATCCATGAGCATGGTATGTTCTTCCATTTGTTTATGTCCTCTTGTATTTCACTGAGCAGTGGTTTGTAGTTCTCCTTGAAGAGGTCCTTTACATCCCTTGTAAGTTGGATTCCTAGGTATTTTATTCTCTTTGAAGCAATTGTGAATGGAAGTTCATTCATGATTTGGCTCTCTGTTTGTCTGTTACTGGTGTATAAGAATGTTTGTGATTTTTGCACATTGATTTTGTATCCTGAGACTTTGCTGAAGTTGCTTATCAGCTTAAGGAGATTTTGGTCTGAGGCAATGGGGTTTTCTAAGTATACAATCATGTCATCTGCAAACAGGGACAATTTGACTTCTTCTTTTCCTAACTGAATACCCTTTATTTCTTTCTCTTGCCTGATTGCCCTAGCCAGAACTTCCAACACTATGTTGAATAGGAGTGGTGAGAGAGGGCATCCCTGTCTTGTACCAGTTTTCAAAGAGATTGCTTCCAGTTTTTGCCCATTCAGTATGATATTGGCTGTAGGTTTGTCATAAATAGTTCTTATTATTTTGAGATACATTCCATCAATACCGAATTTATTGAGAGTTTTTAACATGAAGGGTTGTTGAATTTTGTCAAAGGCCTTTTCTGCATCTATTGAGATAATAATGTGGTTTTTGTCTTTGGTTCTGTTTATCTGCTGGATTACGTTTATTGATTTGGGTATGTTGAACCAGCCTTGCATCCCAGGGATGAAGCCAACTTGATCATGGTGGATAAGCTTTTTGATGTGCTGCTGGATTCGGTTTGCCAGTATTTTATTGAGGATTTTTGCATCGGTGTTCATCAGGGATATTGGTCTAAAATTCTCTTTCTGGTTGTATCTCTTTCAGGTTTTGGTATCAGGATGATGTTGGCCTCATAAAATGAGTTAAGGGAGGATTCTCTCTTTTTCTACTGATTGGAATAGTTTCTGAAGGAATGGTACCAACTCCTCCTTGTACCTCTGGTAGAATTTGGCTGTGAATCCGCCTGGTCCTGGACTTTTTTTGGTTGGTAGGCTATTAATTATTGCCTCAATTTCAGAGCCTGCTATTGGTCTATTCAGGGATTCAACTTCTTCCTGGTTTAGTCTTGGGAGAGTGTAAGTGTCCAGGAAATTATTCATTTCTTCTAGGTTTTGTAGTTTATTTGTGTAGAGGTGTTTATAGTATTCTCTGATAGTAATTTGTATTTCTGTGGGGTTGGTGTATTTTCTGTGGGGTCGGTGGTGATATCCCTTTATCATTTTTCATTGCATCTATTTGATTCTTCTCTCTTTGATTCTTTATTAGTCTTGCTAGTGGTCTATCAATTTTGTTGATTTTTTCAAAAAACCAGCTCCTGGATTCATTGATTTTTTGGAGAGTTTTTTGTGTCTCTATCTCACTCAATTCTGCTCTGATCTTTGTTATTTCTTGCCTTCTGCTAGCTTTTGAATGTGTTTGCTCTTATTTCTCTAGTTCTTTTATATGTGATGTTACGGTGTCAATTTTAGATCTTTCCTGCTTTCTCTTGTGGGCATTTAGTGCTATAAATTTCCCTCTACACACTGCTTTAAATGTGTGCCAGAGATTCTGATAGGTTGTATCTTTATTCTCATTGGTTTCAAAGAACATCTTTATTTCTGCCTTCATTTTGTTATGTACCCAGTAGTCATTCAGGAGCAGGTTGTTTAGTTTCCATGTAGTTGAGCAGTTTTGATTGAGTTTCTTAGGCCTGAGTTCTAGTTTGGTTGCACTGAGGTCTGAGCGACAGTTTGTTATAATTTCTGTTCTTTTACATTTGCTGAGGAGTGCTTTACTTCCAACTATGTGGTCAATTTTGGAATAAGTGCGATGTGGTCCTGAGAAGAATGTATATTCTGTTGATTTGGGGTGGAGAGTTCAGTAGATGTGTGTTAGGTCTGCTTGGTGCAGAGTTGAGTTCAATTCCTGGATATGCTTGTTAACTTTCTGTCTCGTTGATCTGTCTAATGTTGACAATGGGGTGTTAAAGTCTCCCGTTGTTACTGTATGGTAGTCTAAGTCTCTTTGTAAGTCTCTAAGGACTTGCTTTATGAATCTGGGTGCTCCTATATTGGGTGCATATATATTTAGGATAGTTTGCGCTTCCTGATGAATTGATCCCTTTATCATTATGTAGTGGCCTTCTTTGTCTCTTTTGATCTTTGATGGTTTAAAGTCTGTTTTATCAGAGACTAGGTTTGCAACCCCTCCTGGATAATATCCTGCAGAGTGTTTTCCAACTTGGTTCCATTTTCCCCCTCACTTTCAGGCACACGAGTGAGACGTAGACTTGGTCTTTTCACATAATCCCATACTTCTTGGAGGCTTTGTTCATTTCCTTTTACTCTTTTCTCCACACTTCTCTTCTTGCTTCATTTCATTCATTTGATCGTCAATTGTTGATACTCTCTCTTCCAGTCGATTGAGTCAGTTACTGAAACTTGTGCATTTGTCACGTAGTTCTCATGTTATGGTTTTCATCTCTACCAGTTCTTTTAGGGTCTTCTCTGCATTGATTATTCTAGTTATCCATTCATCCATTCTTAGTTTCTTTGCGCTGCTTACATAGTTCCTCCTTTAGCTCTGAGAAGTTTGATCGACTGAAGCCTTCTTCTCTCAACACATCAAAGTCATTCTCCATCCAGCTTTGGTCCGTTTCTGGCAATGAGCTGCATTCCTTTGGAGGGGGAGATGCGCTCTTATTTTTTTAATTTCCAGCTTTTCTGCACTGCTTTTTTCCCATCTTTGTGGTTTTTTTCTGCCTTTGGTCTTTGATGATGGTGATGTACTGATGGGGTTTTGGTGTGGGTGTCCTTTCTGTTTGTTAGTTTTCCTTCTAACAGTCAGGACCCTCAGCTGTAGGTCTGTTGGAGTTTGCTTGAGGTCCACTCCAGACCCTGTTTGCCTGGGTATCAGCAGCGGAGGCTGCAGAAGATAGAATATTGCTCAACAGCGAGTGTTGCTGTCTGATTCTTGCTGTGGAAGCTTTGTCTCAGGGGTGTACCCCACCATGTGAGGTGTCAGTCAGCACCTAGTGGAGGATGTCTCCCAGTTAGGCTACTCAGGGGTCAGGGACCCACTTGAGCAGACAGTCTGTCCATTCTCAGATCTAAACCTCCATGCTGGGGGATCCCCTGCTCTCTTCAAATCTATCAGACTGGGGCATTTACCTCTGCTGAGGTTTCTGTTGCTTTTTGTTTAGCTATGTCCTGTCCCCAGAGGATGAGATTACAGAGGCAGGCTGGCCTCCTTGAACTGTGGTGGGCTCCACCCAATTCAAGCTTCCCAGGGGTTTGTTTACACACTTAAGCCTCAGCAATGGTGGGCGCCCCTTCCCCAGCCTCGCTGCCGCCTTGCAGTTAGATCTCAGACTGCTGTGCTAGTAATGAGGGAGGCTCCATGGGCGTGGGACCCTCCAGACCAGGTGTGGGATATAATCTCCTAGTGTGCCGTTTGCTAAGACCCTTGGTAAAGTACAGTATTAGGGTGGGAGTTATCCGATTTTCCAGCTGTTGTGTGTCTCCATTTCCCTTGGCTAGGAAAAGGGATTCCCTTCCCCCTTGCACTTCCCAGGTGAGGCGATGCCTCACCCTGCTTCAGTTCTTGCTGGTCAGGCTGCACCAGCTGACCAGCATGGATTGTCCAGCACTCCCCAGTGAGATGAACCCAGTACCTCAGTTGAAAATGCAGAAATCACCCGTCTTCTTTGTCACTCACACTGGGAGCTGGAGGCTGGAGCTGGAGCTGTTCCTATTCCGCCATCTTGGGCACACCCCCGGAGAACTCTTTATTGGCTTTTATAGTTAAAACAGAAAGTGTTGAAAGCCTCTCCACTATTTAACTCTCTCTAAAACATATTTAATAGTTGAAAACAACACACATTCTACTAGACAGTGTGTGGTAATTATTTAGCCAGATACCTGTTATAGATAATAGCAACTGCTAAATTTCTGTATACATGAAAACCTAAGTTTGTTCTAGGAATAATGTACACGAATCTTAGTACCTGTTTGTGATAACTGTTTTTAGCTGCTCAGGAAACTTTTCTGTGAAGTTCTTTGTTTTATCTTTTCAGAATAGGTAAAGTTCCATGAGGGCTGTGTTACAGTATTTGTTTCGTTATTTGCATCCTCAAGAGGAATACCTTCTAGTTCAAGAGGCAAAACACAACCACACATATACAAATGTAAGAAAATCTCCTTATTAAAATAAGAAACCTGTAGTGATACTTCTTCACAATACAAATTAAAACAATTTTAATTATGTAAATTCTCAGTTTGATTACAAAAGCAAGCACTTAGAAATTTAGTAGAGGAAAACCTACATTTTAAATGAATAATTAGCAAATGACTCATGCAGTTTATTTTAAAGATTTTTTTATTTTTAATTGGAATAAAGCATAAGTTAAATATTGTAATCTAAAACTCTATGTGTAAATATACATAGACATCCAAGTCAAAGTTTCATTTAAACAATTAGTAGTATTTCTATATGTGAGGTACTTACACTTACATTATCTTTTCCAGTATATTTCCACTTCATTTAAAAAAATAGTGTCACAGCCTTGAGCCATTAATGGTTCATGACTAGCAGTTGGAACATACTAAACAAGTGAATTTCTAAAAAGAATCCATGGCATGAAGACAAACAGGGGGTGTAGTTAATGAGCGGCTGGATCTACATCCTTTTCCATCTTGGTGCTAAATGGCAGTTAACATAGACTTTGTAGTGATCAACTGAGCTGCTCCTTGCGTCTGTACTTTCTTGTAGAAAGGAGACATTAACCTAGATTCCTAAATATAGTGCATTTTCTGTGAAAAATAAAAGCATTATTCTAACTGGCATTTGAATTCATCAAACAAAGGGAAATGTCTTTGAAAAAATATCTTGAAAAGTGCTGCAGTTAGGTCTCTCATAAAGAGCTGGGATGTTAGCTAGTGCTGAAAATTCAGAGAAAAGATAAAATAACAGTGCTGCACGGTGAAACCCCGTCTCTACTAGAAATATAAAAAAAACAAAAATTACCCGGATGTGGTGGTGGGTGCCAGTAGTCCCAGCTACTCAGGAGGCTGAGGCAGGGGAATGGCATGAACCTGGGAGCCGAGATTGCGCCACTGCTCTCCAGCCTGGGTGACAGAGCCAGACTCCGTCTCAAAATAAATAAATAAATAAAAATAAATAGTGCCGGATGGTACAATATGATTGCCTCCCTCCCTCTCTCCCTCCCTCCCTCCCTCCCTTCCTCCCTTCCTCCCTTCCTCCCTCCCTTCCTTCCTGCCTTCCTTCCTGCCTTGTACTGAAGATTCAGCGAACGGAGAAAATAGTAGTGCTGGTTGGTACAATGTAATTCCTTCCGTACCTCCCTAACTTCCAGCCTTCCTACCTTCCTAGTACTGAAGATTCAGATAACAGAGGAACTAGTAGTGCTGGTTGGTACAATATAATTCATTCCATCCCTCCTTCCTTCCCTCTCTCCCTTCTTTCCTTCCTTCCTTCCTAGCTAATACTGAAGATTCAGAGAAAATAGTAGTGCTGGATAGTACAATATGATTCCCTCCCTCCCTCCCTGTATCTCTGTTACCGTGCCTTCTTCGATTTCCTTATTTCTTCTGTAGAGATAAACTGGAGGGAAAAAACAAGAAGATAACATATTAAAGAAGATATTCTTTTTCTTGACTTACTGCAATATCTAGGACCTCCAATCAATATTGGATAGAAATAATGAGAGGACAACTTTGCCTTGTTTCTAATCTGAAAAGAAAAAAACATGATCTTTAACCCATAAATATCTATAAGTAGGCCTTGTATCAGATTGATGAAGGTAACTTCAACTCCTAGTTTACCGAGAGTTTTTATTATTAATAGCTGTTGAGATATAGCAAATGTTTCTCTATTGTAGTATCATTATATGATGTATTTCTATCAATATGGTGGATTATGTATACTTATTTAATGTCAAAACAATTGTATTTTTTATATGATTCCATCTGGGTCATGATGCATTATCCTTCTTAGTTTGCTGTATTATTTGCATTTATGTTCATAAGGAGTATTGGTCTATAGTTTTATGTTCTATTATTTTCGTTGCCTGGTTTTGATATTGCAGGACTATTGGCCTCACAAAATGAATTAAGTGCTTCTGCCTTTTTATGAAAAATTTTTAAGAGTAAGTTATATTTTTGCCTTAAGTATGTGGTAGAATTTATCAGAGAAGCCACTGGACTCAAATTTTTATTTGGGTAAAGGTTTTTAACTATGAATTCAATTAGATATCAATAGATGTCATTCTATTTAGTTTGTTATTTCTTCTTGAGTAAATTTTGGCAGTTTCTCTCTTTCAAGGAAATTGTAGATTTTAATTAAGTTAATACATTTACTGGAAATTAGTTATAATACTATTTTGTCCTTTTAAAATTTAAATAAACTTTTAAATAGTTTTACATTTACAGAAAAGTTGCAAAGATGGCACAGATAATCCTTTTATAACATTCTCTATTTCTTATATTGATAATATCTTACCTTACTATTACATATTGTCAAAACTAGTGAAATAATGTTGATACATTATTAACTGAAGTTCATACTTGGATTTCCCTAGTTTTTTCCTAATGTCCTTTTTTGATTCTAGTGTCCCATCTAAGATACCATATTGCATTTAGTTATCAGATTTTCTAAGGCTTCTCTAGGCTATAAGGATTTATTAGACTATTTTGTTGTTGTTGCCCTTGACAGTTTGGGGGGGTACTTGTCAGGTATTTTGTAAAATTTCCCTTAATTTATGTTTGTCTCATGTTTGCCCCAAGGTTAGACTGTGGTTATAGATTCTTGGGAGAAGGGCAACAGAGAAAACATGCTATTCTCAACATAACATTCACAGGTACATGCTATCAACATTATTTATCACTAATGATATAAACCTTGACCCAAGCAAAATAAGGTAGTGTTTTCCAAGATCCCCCACTGTAAAGTTACTCCCACTCTTCTTTCCATACTGTACTGTTCATAAACTGATCACTGAGGGTAGCCTATTATATGATTTGGATGTATCCCCACCCAAATATCATCTTGATTAGTAACTCCCACAATTCCTGCATGTTGTGGGATGAACCAGTGGGAGGTGATTGAATTATGGGGGCAAATCTTTGCTGTTCTCATGATAGTGAATGAATCTCATGAGATATGGTGATTTTAAAAACGAGAGTTTCCGTCCGCAAGCTCTTTTTTTGCCTGCTGCCATCCCTGTAAGACGTGACTTGCTTCTTGCCTTGCGCCGTGATTGTGAGGCCTCCCCAGTCATGTGGAACTGTAAGTCCATTAAACCTCTTTTTCTTCCCAGTCTCAGGTATGTCTTCATCAGCAGTGTGAAAAATGGACTAATACACCTATACTTATGAGTACAAAATCATTCTCCATCTTTTTGATGCAGGAATATTTTCATAATTTTTTTGAAAAGTTCTATATAGTCAATTTGTCTCTTGCCTTCTATATGTTTAATAGAAAATTCATTTATATCAGTGTGAACCTATGCAGGTTTGTTTTCAATTCCATACTACATATTGATTACATTGCTCAAGTTCTTCCAGGTTTGTCTACTGGGAGTTGTTTCAGTAGTTTTATTTGTCATTTTTATATACCTCTGTCTTTTTAGTTTTTGAGGACTTCCTTATTTGATGCATAGAGTCTTAGAATTAGTCATATCTTCAAGGAGCCCCAATTATTTTATTGAAGAATGATATTGAAAATAAAACATTTTTCTTTATGATTTATTTATCTTAACAATTTATTTTGATTCTACTTTATCACTACTACTAGATTACTAATTATACATCTTTGTTTTACTGAAATTTCTGTAGTTTACAACGTGTATCTTTTGTTTATCACATTCTAATTCATATTTCTACATGTACACTGTAAGAACCTTAAAGCACACTACTTCCATTCCTTTTGCCCAACTTCTGCTATTAGGTTTAGCCATTTTGCTTCTGTAAATGTTGATAATACCATAGTATATTATTTTTGCTTTATATAATTTAATGTGCAACCTTGATTTGAATTGAAATAATTCTATATTTATCCATTTATTTCCTGCTGTGTACATTGTTCATTATTTTGGTGGAGATTCAAATTAGCATGTGGTTTCATTTTTCTTTTGTCTGAAGAGACTCCCTTAACATTTTATGTGGTTTTTGTTCACTGAAAAAAATCATCTTAGCAGATGTTTGCCTCAAATTATGGGATCATATGCTAATTTTTTGGTTAACTTTTTGAGAAACTTTGGCACTGCTATTTACACATTTGCATTCTCACCAATAATGTAGGAGGATTCCATTTTCTCCACATCCTAACCAATACTTTCCTTTTCTGTTTTTAAAATAAAATTATAACCAACATAGTGGATACAAAGTGGCATCGCATTATAATTCTGATTTGCATTTACCTAATTGCTAATGATGTAGAGAATATTGTCATGCTTGTTGACCATTTTTATTTCTTTTCTGGAAATATGTCTACTGAAGTTCTTTATGCATTGTTTGGTTGTTTGTCTTTTTATTGGTGAGGTGTAAGTGTTCTTTATATGTAGTTCTAGAAACTACATCCTTATCGATAATTGTTAATAGCTTTTTTATTAATATATTTGTGGGACTTTTTTGTTGCCGTTCAATCTCTAAAGATGTTACTCTATTGCCCTATAGCTTGCATAGTTTTTGACAAGAAGTCTGGTGTCATTTCTATGTCTCTTATTTTAGTAATATATGTCTTTTCTTCCATTACTCTTTCCAAGTTTTTGCTTTTCCACTTTTTTCCATATATGTGATGTAATGTGTCCTGGTGTGTAGTGTTTTTGTTATTGTTTTTCTTTGTTTGCTGTTTTTGTAATTCTCTTGATGTTCATTTAGCTTGAGCTTCTTGGATTTATAGGTTTGGTTTATAACAAATTTTGAAAAATTTCAGCCACTATTTATATAAATGTTTTTATCATTCCCCTGCCTAGCTTTCTTTTTTCTGTAATTCCAATAATACCTATGGTAGACTTTTATATTGTTCCACAGATCATTGCTGTTTATTTTTTTTTGGTCTTTTCTCTCTGTATTTTATTTTAGAATATTTGTTTCTATGTGTTGTATACACTTGTTTTTTTCCTGCAACATTGTAATCTGCTTTTATGTTCAAATATTTTCATCTCATACTTTATTACTAAATATTCTATGTTTTAATTAATCTTCCACTTTTGCCTTCATTGTGTTCATATTTTCCATTAAGCTCTTAAATATGTGGAGGGTTTTACAATGACTGAGTTTTTTAACCATTCTTATCAATGAATTACAATTTATCCATCTTCTCTTTCTGTTTCTACATTTATTTATCTCCCTGTTATGGATAACATTTTCCTGCTCTGTATGCTTTATAATTTTTTAATAGATGGCAGACACTTAATTTTACAATGTTGGCATTAGCTTTTTATTGTACTCTTTTCCATAATGTTGGATTTGGCATTGACATGCAGTTCAATTACTTTGAATAATATTGTTTCTTTGAACATTTTTCTTTAAACTTTATTAGAACAAATTCAGAGAAGTCTTTAGCCTAGGGCTAATTTATTCTTAATAAGGCAATATTCTTTAAAGAACTCTAAGCGATGTTATGATTACTATAGACTTTTCCACTTTGGCTGGATTTAAAATTATTTTGACACCTGTGTGACCTCCAAAAATTGTTCAGTTGTCTGTTTTTCAGTGGTTCTTTCCTTTGTCAAATGAAATTTTTCGTAATAATTAACAGATTGGCAGTCATCCACAAACTCAATAGAATTCCTCTGCAATTCACCGAATCTCTCTCTCTTTACCTCCTTCCTCTCCAGGAGTTTGCACTGCAGTCTAATCAACTTGTCTTACCAGACCATTATTTCTCTGCTATCAATGCAATCAGACTTTTAGATTCTTTTGGGTTTTCATAATTACACTGTGGCCTTACTGTGTTTCCCAGGCAGTAGACTGAGGCAATATATTTGCTTTCCTCTTCCCAGGAATCACAGTCTTCCATTGCTTGTTGTCCAGGATCTAAAACCCATCTATTCTGAAAACTAATATTTACATTACTTTTCTGGCTGATTAAGGTAGGAGAGTAACTCTGATCTGTTACTCTATTACAGATGGGAGTTGTATTAGCCTTTTGTCATGCTGCTATAAAGAATTGCCCAAGACTGGGTAATCTATAAAGGAAAGAGGTTTAGTTGACACACAGTTCTGAATGGCTGGGGAGGCCTCAGGAAACTTACAGTCCTGGCAGAAGGGAAAGCAAACACGTTCTTCTTCTCATGGTGGCAGGGAGAGAAGTGTGGAGCAAAGAGGAGAAAAGCCCTTAGAAAACCATCAGATCTCATGAGAACTTACTATCACTAGAACAGCATGGGGGAACCACCCCCATGATCTAATCACCGCCCCCCCCCCAAGTTCCCTCTCCCAACAGGTGTGGATTACAGTACGGATTACAATTCACGATAAGATTTTGGGTGGGGTCACAGCAAAACCATATCAGTATGAAAGTTTTTTTGTATATCTGACCTTATTACTTTTTCAAATTACTCTAATGTATGGTTATAAAACAATTGATTTGTACAACATCTTGTTGGTAAACATTGATTGTTTTGACTTTGGGTTATTGTGATGGCTAACATTAAGTGTTGATTGGACTGAAAGATCCAACATATTGTTTCTGGGTTTGTCTGTGAGAGTGTTACCGGAGAAGATTAACATTTGAGTCAGTGTATTGGGAGAAGCAGACCACCCCTCAATGTGAGTGGGTGCCATAAAATCAGCTGCCAGCACAGCTAGAATAAAGCAGGCAGAAGATGGAAGAGCAGACTCACTGAGTCTTCCGGCCTTCATCTTTCTCCTGTGCTAGATGCTTCCTGCCCTCAAACATCAGACTCCAATTTCTTCAGCTTTTGGACTCTTTGACTTACACCAGTGGTTACTAGGGGATCTCAGGCCTTTGGCCACAGATTGAAAGCTCCACTGTCGACTTCCCTACTTTTGAGGTTTTGGAACTCTTACTGGTCCACCACTGGCTTCCTTGCTCCTCAACTTGCAAACGGCCTATTGTGGGACTTTACTTTGTGATCGTGTGAGTCAATTATCCTTAATAAACTTGCTTTCATATATGTATATATATATTATATTTCATATATATATGAAAATGCAAGCTTCATACTGAAAGTTAAAATGCAAGCTTCAGACTGGAAGAATATTTGTAATGCTTGCATCATTCATAATCAGAGTACAGGGTTCTCTGGAGAGACAGAATAGTATAAATATATAATTATATATTTTACTATATATTATGTATTATACAGTTATTATGAACGTAACTGCTAGAACATTCTTGTCTTTGTGCTTTGGTGGGCATATAACTTTTTTAGAAAATACCTAGGAGTTAATTTCTCAGTCATAGGAAACCCGTGACTGGTTTTCTTTCCTTAGGCACTTATTTAACATGAGCAGATATCACGAGTTTTCCAAAATGGTTGCAAAAATTTATACTTCTGATAGTAATGTATAAAAGTTACTCTTATTTCACATTCTCACCAACATTTTACAATGCCTGTCTTTAATTTTAGCTATTCTGTTTGGTGTGTAGGAGTGCCTCATTGTGGACCTAATTTTTATTTGCTGACTCATAATGGTGGTTACCCTATCCTATCCTTATAAGCTGTTTAAATATTGTCTTTTAGGAAGTATATGTTCAGGTCTTTTCCCTAGTTTTTAGGTTTTATTTTTATTTTCTTATTAATTTATGGAAACGAAGTACTCTGTGAATGATGCAAGTATTACAAATATTCTTTCAGTCTGAAGCTTGCATTTTTAACTCTTCTAATGATATTATCACTTTTAATGAAGTTCAGTTTATTAACTTTTTATTTATATTTTACTTATTTAATGTTGAGTTCCTTTTGTGTCCTGTTTAAGACATGTTTACTTCAAGTTTATAATATAATCTTTATGGTGTTTGTATTCAGGAATCTCCACATAAACAGAACCAGTAGAATAAACATTTGCATATAAAAGGAGATTTAAAATGTGAATTGGCTCATGTAAGCATGGATGGCCTGGGAAAGAAGGGAGTGGAAAAATGGTCTAAATCCCAGAATCTGAAGGCCTCAATACCTGGAACTCTAATGTCTATGAACAAAAGAAGATGGATATCCCAGCTACAGAGGAGAAAGCTAATCTTTCTTCCTATGCCTTTTAATTCTATTGAGGTCCTCAATAGATTGGATGTTGTTGAGGGCAGATCTTGACTCATTCTTGATTCAGATGCTAATCTCATCTGGAAACACCTTCACAGGCACACCCAGAAATAATGTATTACCAGCCATCTGAGTATTTCTTGACACAGTAAAGTTGATACATAAAATTAACTATCAGCCCTCAGCTTCTTCTTGAAGCTTGCTTATTTTAGCTTTCTACAATACACATACACATACACATACAATACACATACAATTAGTTTTTGTGTATGGTTTAAGGTAGGGAAATTCAACAAAGAAAACTTCTATGTTTTTCCATACAGGTATGCAATTGAATCAGCATCATTTCTCTATTCATCGTAATGTAACTTTGCTTGTATAACATCTATCTTTATATATGCAGGTCATTATCAGGATTCTATCCTTTTCTTTGGATGGTTTGGTTAACCTTGTGCTAATATCACACTTTTTTAGCTATCAAAGCTTTATAATTGTTTTTGATATCTAGTAGTGTAAACCTAGATTTATTTTTATCCCTTCAACATACTTTGGCTGTTACTGACAATAATTTTATCCAAGTTAGTTTGAACATTTTTTTTTTAAAAGCAATTTTTATAGTAATTGCATTGCATCTATAGATACATATCAGGAGAACTGACATATTTAGAGTGTTGAATCTTTCAATCCATGGACTTAGCATATCTTCCATTTGTTTGGATCTAGTATAGTATTGTCAAAAACCTGTCATGATTTTGATGCTTTGCATATTTTATTATTTTTCCTTTTTTGGTTTGGATACAGAAATGTGATTGATTTTTATATTGATCTACATTCAGTGATCTTTTAAAAATTATTAATTTTGATTATTTGTTTATAAACTCTTTTGCATTTTTAGGTACACACTGATAGATTCAGGAATAATGATACTATTATTTCCTTATAACTTGTGTTTTTTTTTCCCCCTTGTTCCACTAGCAACATCATTTAGCTCAATGTTGAATACAAGTGATAATAACAGGATTTCTTGCATTATTAGCAGTTTCAGAAAGAAAATTTTCAAATATTTTAACCTTGCATTTGTTCTCTGCCTTAGGATTTTTAAGATATTCTTTTTTTTTTTTTTTTTTTTTTTTTGAGACGGAGTCTCACGCTGTTGCCCAGGTTGGAGTGCAGTGGCGCGATCTCGGCTCACTGCAAGCTCCGCCTCCTGGGTTCACGCCATTCTCCTGCCTCAGCCTCCTGAGCAGCTAGGACTACAGGCGCCCGCCACCGATTCTTTATTAAATTAAAAAAGTTTTTTCTATTCCTATTTGATAACAGTTACTCCTGTTGTTTTTATTGTAAATAAGTGTTTCATTTTGGCAAATGCTTCATTCTGCGCCTATAGAAATGATGATGTAATTTTCCTACTTGTTTTATCTTGTGTCTGCAATATCCTGGGAAGTGGTGGGTGGGTAGAACAGGATGCCTTATGCTCATCAGTTCAAATTGAAAAATTTCCTCTCCTCTAAAACTTGGTTTATTATTTTCATATTGCTCTCTTAGTACTTGCATATTAAAAATATATTTTTAACAAAAGTAACCAGACCTATTTGTTATAGTGGCAACAATGACCTGACAAGCCTACTGCTTGTTTCCTTAAATGTATGTTTTATCTTTCTTTCAAAAATCTGTGTTTTGATTGATTCATTAAATTCACTGTTTTTTGTTTGTGTTTTACATCATGATTTCAGTTTTGTCTTCACTGTTGCCTAATGCTGTTTTTTTAAATATATGTTACTTTGAAAATTTAGGTGCTCTCATTTTTATGTATGTTATAAATCATTCTTTTGATTTTATCATGTATATTACAATATGTCATGTTTTCAGCATCATTATCTTTAAAAGATTCTACAATATTATTTCTATTTCCACTTGCACCAAAAGGATTTAATAATAATAATTTAGCATACTCACATGATAAATGTATTTATCTATTTTGTTACTGGTTTCTAGTTTTATTGCATTGAGATCAAAGACATTAGTGATATATATTCTACTTCTTGGAATTTATTGATGTTTTCTTTGTGGTATGTTAAATAGTCAATTTTTATTATTTATACTTGGTATACTGTTACATTTTAATATATAAGAGCAAAGTTATTGATTATAATTTTGTTTTATGCATTATTATTAACCAATCGAGTTGACTGAGACTGGGAATAGTATGTTAAAATTTCTTATTGTTTGTTCTTTCTATTTGTAGCTTTAGTAATTTCTACTTCATGCTATTTAGTGTTGATTTACTTCTAGTAGTGGTAACTACATTGCAAATGTTGGCCTTTTCAAGGTATTCTTTTTGGCCTAATTTAAACATTTTGCCTGCTTTTCTTTTGTCTTCTTCCATTTTATATATTTGCCTGACCTTTGCTCATTCATTTGGTTTTAGTTCTCTGAATCACATTGCTGTATGTGAGTATCTTTTATATTGCCTTTTTTATGAGCCAATCTGAATTTCTTTTTTCTTTTAGGAGGAATTTAAAATGCTGTTGTTAAATCAACATTTACATTTGTTGATATACCTGCTATGTGGATTCTAAATTATATCTTATTCTTCTGTTATTTTTCTGTGTCATACTCTTTGTGTAAATAAATGTCTTTATGTTTAACCACCTTATAAGGTATATCTGATGTATACAGAATCTCACATTTTTAAGGTATATAATTTGATGAGTTTAGACATATGTCAACATGACAAGATAATAGACATATCCAACACCTCTCAAATTTTCATTGTGTCCCTTTTTAGAAATTTAAAGTGTTTTATTTTTAATTTTTTTTGGTATATGATAAAAACATTTAACATGAGACCTACTCTAAAAAATTTTTGAAGTGCACAATATTGTATTGTTAACTATAGACATTATGTTATAAAGCAGATGTTTACTGCTTATTCATCAAACATAACTAAATTTTTATACTCATTGAACAACCACTCTCTGCTTCCCCAGTCCCAGCTTCTGGCAACTACCATTTTATTCTCTATGTAGGACTATCAGTTTAAGTATTATAGATACATCCTAAAAGTGGAATTTTGCACTATGTGTTCTTCTGTGACTTATTTCATTTATAATGTGCTCTAGGTTAATCCATGTTGTCACAAATTATAGGGTTTCCTTCTTTTGAAAGCTGAATAATATTAATATTCCACTGTATTCGCTTCATGACCTGGAATACCTAATAGCCCAACCATCTGGGCACAAAAGGCTTGGGACAAAGCTAGTTTGGTGGGCTAGATACTGGGGCAGCCACCAGAATGAGACCCAGTTGAGGGAGAGCGAGCTGGGTGATCCCCACAGCTGTTTGTTGGGCAAAAACACCAGGCTGTGGGTGCCATGTCAGCTTCACACCCATAGCAAACACACTCTGTGAGGAAATCCATCGTCCTTGACCTCCTATACAAACAGACCACCTACAGGTGTACTCTAAAACCTGTTCTGACTTTGCCAAGCATGCTGCAGGTCTTCTGATGACCTAATTTTTGATTAGGGCTACCCCTAAACAACAGAAGAGCACAGCCCACCAGCGCTCCCCTTGGGGCTAAGGAAATGCAGACACTGTGCCAGTGATTGCAGCAGACTCCCTGAAGACCCAGAATGGACCTGGCTAGGGGGTCATTACCCCTCATCTCATCCACCACAGGGCACTGCTGCTAACGTGATAAAATACAAGAGCCCTGTGACAGTTAGACCCTATTTGCTGACCATTACTCTCAAACACCATCTACTGGCTCTTAGCCTGAATTACAAGACCAAAAAAATTATTCTGGTATACATCACTTGTGAAAAATCCAACCCAAGTGTCTAGCCACAGATAAAGATCCCAAACAAAGCTTACTTGTTTTGGGGTGATTTCAAAGGACCAGAGCTTTGTTTGGGATCTTTATCTGTGGCTAGATTCTTGGTTTGTGTTTTTCACAAGTGATATATACCAGAATAATATTTTTGGTCTTATAATTCAGGCTAAGATCCAGTAGATATAAATGATCTAAATGCCCCACTTAGAAGCCATAACATGGCAAGCTGAATGAAAAACATGACCCAGTTGTCTGCTGTTACGAAGAGACCCATCTCACATGTAATGACCCATCTTACACTCACTGGTTCAGAGTGAAGGGATGGAGAAAGATCTGCCATTCAAATGGGAAAAAAAAATAGCAAGGGTTGCTATTCTTATATCACATAAAACAGACTTTAAGCCAACAACAGTAAAAAAGGACAAAGAAGGGCATTGCATAATGATAAAAGTTGCCATTCAATAAGAAGATTTAACTATACTAAATATATATAAACGTAACATTGGAGCACCCAGATTCATAAAACAAATTCTTTACCTACAAAAAGACTTTGACAGCTGCACAAAAATAGTAGGAATTTTTAGCACCTGACAGACTGCATTAGAAAGGTCATCAAGGCAGAAACCTAACAAGTTCTAGATTTGAACTTGACTCTTGACAAACTAGACCTAATAGACATCTAAGTATATTCCACCCCAAAACAGAATATACACTCTTCTTCTCCTCTCACAGAACACTCTGTGATTGACCATGCTCAGTCATAAAGCAACTCTCAATAATTTTTTTTTTTAAATCAAAACCTTACAAAGCACACTCTCAAGCCATAGTATAATAAAATTAAAAAACAATACAAAGACGATGTTTCAAAACCACACAATTATGAAGAAACAACTTGCTCCTGAATGACTTTGGGCAAACAATGAAATTAAGGCAGAAATCTAAAAATTATTTGGAATTAATGAAAACAGAGATATAACATACCAGAATCTTTGAGATACAGCTAAAGTAGTGTTAAGAGGAATAGTTATAGTGCTAAACGCCTATATCAAGAAGTTAGAAAGATCTCAAGAATCTAGCATCACACCTAGAACAACTAGAAAAAAGCAAGAGAAAATGAACACCATAGCTAACAGAAGAAAAGAAATAACCAAAATCAGAAAAGAAGAAACTGAGTTCCAAAAATCTATGCAAAACACCAACAAAACTGAAGTTATTTGAAAGAACAAACAAGATTGATAGACGACTAGCTACTTGAAAAAGAAAAGAAAGAAGGGTCAAATAAGCACAAGCAGAAATGACAAAGATGACGTTGTAACTCATCCTTCAGAAATACAAAAGATCCTTGGGCACTATTATGAATACCTCTATGCACATGAATTAGATAATCTAAGGAAAATGAATACATTCCTGGAAACACACAAACTTCCAAAATTAAACCAGGAAGAAACTGAAAACTTGAACAGAACAATAATGAGTTCTGAATTTATATCAATAATAAAAAATTACCAACCAATAAAAGCCCTGGATCAAATGGAGTCACAGCCTAATTGTACCAGACATGTAAAGAAGAACTTGTATCAATTCTACTGAAACTATCCCAGCGACTTGAGGGGGTCTCCTCCCTAATTAATTCTGTGAATCCAACGTTATCTTAATACCAATATCTGACAGAGACACAACGAAAAAAAACTTCAGCCAATATTCCTGATGAACATTGACACAATAATCCTCAACAAAATACTAGCAAGCTAAATCCAGTAGCACATCAAAAAGGTTATTTGCTACAATCAAGTAGACTTTATTCCTGAGATACAAGGTTGGTTCAACATATACAAATCAATAGATGTGATTCACCACATAAACAGTTAAAAGACTCAAAATCATATGATCATCTCAATAGATGTATAAAAAACCTTTGATAAAATCCAACATCCCTTCATGATAAAAACCCTCAACAGACTAGGCATCATAAAAACATACCTGAAAATAATAAGAGCTATCTATGTCAAACCCACAGTCAACATCATACTGAATGGACAAAAGCTAGAAACATTCACCTTGAGAATGGGAACAAGACAAGGATTCCCACTTGGACTACTCCTATTCAACATGGCCACTCCTGGAAGCCATAGCCAAAGCAATCAGCCAAGCGAAAGAAATAAAAGGCATCCACATAGGGAAAGAAGGGGTCAAATTATCTCTATTTGCTGATGATATCATTTTATACCTAGAAAATCCTAAAGACTGCCAAATGCTCTTGGAATAAATAAACTAGTACAAATTCTGGATTTGAACTTGACTCCTGACCAACTAGACCTAATAGACATCTAAGTATATTCCACCCCAAAACAGAATATACACTCTTCTTCTCCTCTCACAGAACACTCTGTGATTGACCATGCTCGGTCATAAAGCAACTCTCAATATTTTTTTCAAAAAATCAAAACATTACAAAGCACACTCTCAAGTCATAGTATAATAAAATTAAAAAACAATATCAAGATGATGTCTCAAAACTACACAATTACAAAGAAGCAACTTGCTCCTGAATGACTGGGATATAAAATCAATGTACAAAAATCAGTAGCATTTCTATAAACTAACAACATTCAAGTTGAGAGTCAAATCAAAAATACAGTCCCAGTTATAATGATCATAAAGAAAATGAAATAGGAATAAATCTAACCAAGGAGGTGAAAGATCTCTACAAAGAGAACAAAACACTGCTGATATAAATAAAAAATACCCAAATAAAAGGAAAATTATTCCATGCTCTTGGATTGGAAGAATCAATATAATTAAAATGGTTATACTGCTTAAAGCAGTTTACAGATTCAATGCTATTCATATCAAACTACCAATGTCATTTTTTTTATAGAATTAGAAAAATCTATTCTCAAATTCATATAGAACAAAAAGGATCCCAAATAGCCCAAGAAATTCTAAGCAAAAAGAACAAAGCTGAAGGTATCACATTGCCCAACTTCAGACTATAGTACAAGGCTACAGTAACCAAAGCAGCATGGAACTGGTACAAAAATAGATACACAGACCAATGGAACAGAATAGAGAGTTCAGAAATAAACTCGCACACCTACAACCATGTGATCTTCAACAAAGACTACAAAAATAAGCAATGGAGAAAAGACTACCTATTTAATGATTCTGGGATAACTGACTAGCCATATACAGAAGAATAAAACTGGACCCCTACCTCTCACCATGTATAAAAATTAACTCAAGATCAATTAAAGACTTAAATGTAAGACCTTACACTGTAAAAATTCTAGAAGAAAAGTTAGGAAATACCATTCTGAATATCAGCCTCAGTAAAGAATTTATGGCTAAGTTATCAAAAGCAATTGCAACAAAAACTAAAATAGACAAGTGGCACCTAATTTAAGAGCTTCAGCACAGCAAGAGAAACTATCAAGGGAGTAATTAGACAACATAAAGAATGTGAGAAAATATTCAGAAATTAGACATCCAACAAAGGTCTAATATCCAGAATCTTTAACTTAAATACATAATCAAAAAATAACAGTATTAAAAAGTGGGCAAAGGACATGAACAGATACTTGTCAAAAGAATGAATACAAGCAGCCAACAAATATATGAAAAAAAAAATGCTCATCCCCACTAATCATCAGAGAAATATAAGTGAAGACCACAATGAGATGTCCTCTCACATCAGTCAGAATGGCTATTACTAAAAAGTAAAAAAATAACAGATGTTGATGAGGCCGGAGAGAAAAGGAAACACTTATACATTGTTTGCTGGAAGGTAAATTAGTCCAACCACAGCATAGAGGAGCTTGAAAATTTCTCAAAGAATTTAACTACCATTTGAGTCAGCAATCTTATTACTGGGTATACACCTACAGAAAAATAAATTATTCTATCAAAAAGACATATGCATCCAAATGTTCATTGCAGCACGGTTCACAATAGTAAAGACTGAAAATCTACCCATGTGCCCAAAACAGTGGACTGGGTAAAGAAAATATGATACATATACACCATGGAATACTGTGAAGCCATATAAAATGAAATCATGTCCTTTGCAGCATCATGGATGCACCTGGTGGCTGTTATCCTAAGTGAACTAATGCAAAAACAGAAAACCAAATGCTGCATGTTCTCACTAATAAGTGGAAGTTAAACACTGGGTACACAGGAACATAAAGATGGAAACAATGGACATTGGGGAATACTAGAGGGGTGAGAGAGAGAGTGGGGCAAGGGCTGAAAAACTTCCTATTGGCACTATGCTCACTACCTGGATAACAGATTTATTCATACTTCAAGCCTCAGCATCACACAATATACCTTTGTAATAAATCTGTACATGCACCCTCTGATTCTAAAAGAAAAGGTTAAAAAAATTCCACTGTATGTATATACCACCATTTATTTAATCATTCTTCTGTTGATGGACACTTAGGTTGTTTCCATATCTTGGCTATTTGAAATTTATATATACCTCTTCAGGATCGTGATTACAATTTTTGGACATATGGCCAGATATGGGATTGCCAGATTGTATGGTTATAGTGGTACAAATATGTGTATGGCTCACTTTCTTCCATTTCATAGGTTGCTTTTTTAGTCTGTTGATTTTTTCCTTTGATGTGGGGAAACTTTATAATTAGATATAGTTCCTCTTGTCTACTGTTGCCTGTGCTTTTGGTGTCATATCATACTTGAAAACTTATTGCCACAGGCAATGTCAATAAGATTTTCCCAAAGTTTTCTTCCAGAAGTTTTACAGTTTTCAATCTTATGCTTAAGTATTTAATCTATTTGTGCTTGAGTTCTGTGTATGGTGTAAACTGGGGTTCCATTTTCATTTCTCTTTCTTGTGGGTTCCAGTATTTCTAACGCTATCTGTTGAAGAGACTATCCTTATCCCATTGTGTATTCCTGGCATCCTTGTCAAGATCAGTTGACCATATGAGTGTGGATTTATTTCTGGATTTCCTATTGTTTCATTGGTTTATGTATCTGTCTTTATGTTAGTGCCATACCGTTTTAATTACTGTAGCTTTGCAATGTTTTTTGAAATCAGGCAATATGATGTCTCCAGCTTTGTTCTTTCTCAAGATAGTGTTGGCTATAAACCTGTGTGGTTCCACATAAATGTAGAGGCTGCTTTTTCTATTTCTGTAAAAACTTTAATTGGGGTTTCAATGGGGATAATAGTAAACATGTAAATTGCTTTAGGTAGTATGAACATTTTTCCAATATTAAAGCTTCCTTCTCATTAACATCGGGTATTTTACATTTATTATTGCCTCTTTCAATTTTTTCATCAATATTATTTTGTAGTTTTCCGTGTACAAGCCTTTCAGTTCCTGGTAAAATTTATTCCTAAGTATTATGTTATTATTAGCCTTATTACAAATGTGACTATTTTCTTATTTTCCTTTTTGGATAATTCATTATTAGGGTATAGAGATGCAACATACTTTTGTTTGTTGATTTTGCTTACTGTAACTTTATTGAATTCATTTATTAGTTCTAACAGGACTTTTGTTTTTGTGTGCAGTCTTTATAGTTTATGACATAGGATCATCTCATGTGCAAAGATATTATTTTACTTCTTTCTTTCCAATTTGGATTCCACTTTTTTTCTTGCCTAATTTCTCTGGCTATGATTTCCAGTACAGTTGGTCTTTGGTAGCAGTGGAGATTGGGTTCCAGGACCATTTACAGATACCAAAATATGATGCCTGAGTCCCTTATATAAAATGGTGTAGTATTTGCATATAACCTATGCATATCCTCCTGCATATTTTAAATCACAGCTAGATTACTTATAATACCTAATACAATGTAAGTGGATATAATGTAAATATTATGTAAATAGTTGTTATTCTGTATTTTCTAATTGTATTACTGTTTGTTTATGTGTTATCTTCATTTTTTTAATAAGTATTTTTGATCCATGATTGATTGAATCTGTGGACGCAGCACTCATAGATGTAGAGGGCTAACTGTATTATATTGAATAGAAAGAGAGAATGAGTATCCTTTCTTTAACGCCAATTTCAGAGAAAAATATATCAGTTTTTCACTGTTGAATATGATGTTATCTGCGTGCTTATCACTTTGTTTATTCTTTCTTATTAGGAAAGGGTGTCAAATTTCATCACATGCTTTTTTTGCATCTATTGAGATGATCAGATAATTTTATTCTTCATTCTGTTAATAGGGTATATCACATTTATTGATATGCACATGCTGAACCATCCTGGTATCAGAGATATAAATGCTACTTGATCATGGGGAATGATTCTTTCAATGTGCTCTTTAATTTGGTTTGCTAGGATTTTGTTGAAAGTTTTTATGTCTATGTTCTTCATAGATATGGCCTATAATTTTCTTTTCTTTGACTGACTTTGGTATCAGGATAAGGTTGACCTCATAAAATGAGTTTGGAAGTTTTACTTCCTTTTAATTTTTTAGAAGAAGTTGAGAAGGATTGGCATTAATTCTTTTAATATTTTATAGAATTCACTCACGAAGCCATCTAGTCCTGGCCTTTTCTTTGCTGAGAGTTTTTGATTACTGATTCTGTTTTTGCTCATTATGAGTCTGTTTGCATTTTCTATCTCTTTGTGATTCAGTATTGGTGGACTATATGTTTGTAGAATCTTATCCGTTTCAGCTAGGTTTTCTAATTTGTTAGTATATAATTGTTCATTGTAGTGTTTTATGATCTTTTATTATATCAGTGGCCTCAATAATAATAGCTTCTCTTTCATTTCTGACTTTAGAATATCTTCCTTTTTTTCCCTTAGTTATTCTAGCTAAGAATTTGTCAATTTTGTGTATCTTAAAAAAAAAAAAACCACACACACAACTGTTGGTTTCCTTTTGTTTTTCCAGTCTGTATTTCATTTATTTCTACTCTAAGCTTCACTATTTTCTTTCCTCGGCTGACGTTGGCCTTTGTTTGTTCTTTTTCTAGCTCCTTGTAGTGTAGATAAGTTGTTGATTTGAGATGTTTCTTCTTTTTCAATGTAGGTATGTAAGGCTACAGGCTTTCCTTTTAGTACTGCTTTTACTATATTCCATAAGTTTTGGTATATTGTGTTTTAATTTTCATTTTATCGCAATACTTTACGATTGCCCTTTTGATTTCTTCTTTGACCCATTGATTGTTTACAAGTGCATTTTATTTCCATATATTAGTGATTTTTTTCCATTTTACTTCTATTATTGATGTTAATTTTATTCCATCATGGTCTGGAAAGTTACCTGGTATAGTTTTTATCCTCTTAAATGTGTTAATATTTGTTGTCTAACATTTCAATCTTGGAGAATGTTGCATATGTGCTAGAGAAAAATGTGTTTAACATTTATTTTTATTTTTATTTTTGTGTTTATCAGCTTACTCCCTTCAAGCCTGCAATGTTCCTACTGAGAAAGTCAACAAAGGTCTTACAGGGGCTCCACTGTACATGCAGAATTGTTTTTCTTTGCTGTTTCAAAAATGGTGTCTTTCTCTTTTACTTTTTACAATTCGATTATAATGTATCTCTGTGCAGATATCATTGACTTCATTCTATATGGAATTTTTTTGAGCTTCATGAATGTATTAGGGTTCTCTAAAGGAACAGAACTAATAGGATATATGGATATATGAAAGGGAATTTATTAAGGAGAATTGACTCATGCGATCACAAGGTAAAGTCCCATGATAGGCTGTCTGCAAGTTGAGGAGCAAGGAAGGCAGAGGTGGATCAGTAGGAGTCCCAAAACCTTAAAAGTAGGGAAGCCTAGAGTGCAGCCTTCAGTCTGTGGCCAGGGCCTGAGATCCCCTTGCAACCACTGGTGTAAGTCCAAAGATCCAAAGCTGAAGAACTTGGAGTTTGATGTTTGAGGGCAGGAGACATCCAGCACTGGAGAAAGATGAAGGCCAGAAGACTCAGTGAGTCTCCTCTTCCATCTTCTCCTGTGTGCTTTATTCTAGCCGTGCTGGCAGCTGATTAGATGGTGCCCACTCAGGATTAAGGGTGGATCTGCTTCTCCCAGTCCACTGACTCAAATATTAATCTCCTTTGGCAACACCCTCACAGACATACCCATGAACAATACTTTGCATCTTTCAATCCAATGAAGATGACACTCAATATTAACCATAACAGTGAATGTAGAGGTCAATTTCTTTCTCCAAATTTGAGAAGTTTTTTACCATGATTTTTTAAAAATAAGATTTCTAATCCTTTCTCTCTCTTTTCTCCTTCTGGAATTCATATCATACATACATGGGTTCACTTGTTTGCATCCCGTAAGTTCCATAGAATTTCTTCACACCATTTAACTTTTTTTTCTTTTTCTATTATTGGATAATTTTAAATGGCCCATCTGCAAGTTTGCTGATTCTTTCTTCTGCTGGATTGAGTCTTTTGAAGTTCTTTTTTGATGTAGTCAGTTTAGTAATTGTGATATTTGACTCAAAAATTTCAGATTCTTTTATTATTTCTATCTCTTTGTTGATATTTTCATTTTATTCATGTATCATTTTACAGATTCTATTTATTTGTTAATCTGTGTGCTCTTGTAGCTCACTGAATTTAAGGTGATTGTTTTAAATTATTCATCAAACAATTATTCTTTATTTCTTTAGGCTCAATTCCTTGAGCTGGATTTTGTTCCTTTACTAGTGAGTTCTTTCCCTGATCCTGTATGTTCTTTGTCTGATCCTGTGTGTATTTTATTTAGTGTGTTTCTGTAGTCCTTCTCTGTCCTTTCTTCTGTCTTTCAGTCTCCATCTCTGCCTTTTTCTTTACTTTCTTCCTTACTCTCACTGTTGTGCTCAATCTCTTTCTTGCGTGGTTGATCTCTTGCTTTTTTGCTCTCTCCCTTAAAAAGAAATAAAAAAAAAACCAAAAAACTTTTTAATGTTTTGAACTGTGTATGTTTGTGTTTGTGTGCACTGATATACATGGTTAATTTTATTTTAAAAATATGGTTCAAAATGCCCTTAGTGCCCCTTTTTCCTTTTTGCATCTATGTTTTTCCTGTTTATCTTATCTGATTAATTTTTGTCATTTGGTTTTCATCTACTATTTATGCAGTAACAATGAACTTAGTCTATTTTCTTCTTTCTTGCTCAATTCTCTCTATCATTTAATTTGCCAAAACTTTTGTGTTATCTCTTGTTGGATAAATTTTATTCTTTAATAGATTTCTCAGAAAAGACTTATGAGTTCAGGTATCTCGTTGTTTGTACATGTCTATTGTCTTGATATCTTATTAGTAGCTTGGCTAGTTTGAAAATTCTTGCACTTTGTTTTCTATTTTACCCTGTCTCTTCTTGCTCATATGCTGCTGTCTAGAAATTTGATGTAAACTTCATTTTCTTCTTTTTGTAAATGTCTTAGTCTTTTATGCTTGAAGTCTCCAATAATGTTTTCTCTTTTATTTTTAGAGTCCAGTTATTTTACTAGACTATATTTTGGAGTTGAGTGTTCGTTGTTACCTTTTTTTAGTCGTAGGTCCATTTATTATGTAGATTCAGGTTTTCTTTTTATTAATGAGCAGTTTTCCTGAAATATAATTTAAAATATTAATTTTCATTGTTTTTTCTTCTAAATTACACATTACTTTTCCTTTTTTTCTACATTTATCATTTACCATCTGATGCATTTTTTCTAGTTTATGATTTTATTTGTGTTTCTTGACTCTTTTCATAATACTTCTCAATGCCCGTTAGTAGATTTTATTTTTATGAAATCTACACTAACTGGTTTATTTTGTAATTTCTGATTCATTACTGAGTTTATTTTTGCCTTCTCTGTCTCAGTGTACACAATTGTCATTTCATATCTTTTTTCTTATTTCTTCCCTCATTGATTTATTAATTCATTTATTTTAAAAATATCTGCTTCAGAATGCTCTTATTTTCTGTAGTTGCTTGTTTTAAGTTACTTAGTTTTTCATAGTTACTGTTACAAGTTGTTGCCATTGTTTGTTTTGTTCCTCTTTGTTGTGTCTTGGAGTAGTATTTTCTTCAGCTGAAATGTTTTAATTCTCATCTTGTGTTTTATTTTTATAGCAGCATAGTAAGAATGCTTTCTATTTTTGCTCATTTTTAAATGTCTTATATTTTCTGGGCCTGGCAATAGAAAATGTCTCTATGCCAACAGGGTGAGGCACTTTACATAGAAGGTGTTCTTGTTTGTTAGTAAAGTGAAACAGGGTTCATCCACTGGATGGCAACTTTCTTTGTGATGGGAGATGTTGATGTGCCTTATTATTTTTTATCTTTGTATTTTGTTAATTGTTTATTTTCTGGGTTTTTTTTTTCCTTTCATACCCTGTTTCCAACTGACGCCTTCTGTTAAGTTACCTCACTCTTTCCTGGCAGCAATAGTTTCCCAAGACTGCCAATTTCTCTTCCTTGGTGGTTAACATTCTGGTCAATGAAGCTCTAGGCGTCAGTATTATAATATTTAGCTAGTTTTCACACACTGTATGCCTCGTCTCTGTAAGTATATCTACTGCTCATGCTATAAATAATGTACTTCCTGTTTCATTAGTGAGATTTCAAGATTCATTTGTTTATTCAAGTAATATATGCTGACAATTTACCACATTAATGAGGGATAATAAGTAAAATGAATCCCCAAACTTACATTCTAGAAGATTCAAATAATAACCCAAATAGTTGTAAGTGCCATAATATTTATTTTAGAGGCCACAGCTAAAGTTAGTTGCCTTAGTTCATACACACATTCTGGAGGAAACACAGAGAAATATTAATTAAGCAAAGAGATAAGAATAAGGATGCCACAGGCAAGACAAAACAGTAATTGGTTCTCACACTCAAAATTCAGAATGAATGTTTATTTGATATGTTATTTCTACTACATTTTAAAATTGCACTGCAGTATAAATATTTTGAGGAATAAATCATCTTTTGCAAGTTGGTATCACAAATCATTTTCAAATGGATTTAGATAATAGTTTGAGGACACTTTTCTCCATAAAATTCAATTAATAAATCAATTGCTTTAAGTGTTGTGTTTGCAAACATTTTAAAATGCTTTTGTTTCTAACATTATTGTCTTTCCTTCATAAATTTGTTATTTTTGACATCTCTCTAAAGTTCTCTCAAATACAGGAACATTGGATACATCTAGTTTTGGTTTTTTGTTTGTTTGTTTTGTTTTTACATAGAGTCTCACTCCGTAACCCAGGCTGGAGAGCAGTAGTACAATCTCAGCTCACTGCAACCTCCGCCTCACAGGTTCAGGCAATCTTCCCACCTCAGCCTCCTGAGTAGTTGGGACTACAGGCATGCACCACCACACCCAGCTAATTTTGGGGTGTGTGTGTGTGTGTGTGTATGTTTTAGTAGTGATGGGGTTTTGCCATGTTGTCCAGGCAGGTCTTGAACTCCTGACCTCGGATGATCCACCTGCCTTGGCCACCCAAAGTGCTGGGATAACAGGCGTGAGCCACCGCACCCGGCCTCATCTAAATTTTTTCTTTCTCTTTATGTAAGAAATATCTCAATTTGGCTCTGTCTTAGCCTTAGAGACTTAGTTCAAATCTGAGATAAGCAGTGGAATCAGAAAAGCATAACATCAATTATTAAATTAATATCCACAGTCTAATATACTACAGTGAATCCAGAAATATAATTTAACATTCTGAACTTGGAAGAGTTATTTACTATGTATTAAAATATTTTTAAAATGTATTCAGGATGATGGTGAACCAAGCAAGGATTCTGAGGACTCTCCATTTGAAGCCATCTGCAAATTTATCACAGCTCTTGGAACAAATTTTAGTATAACATTACTTTTTGTCTATAGTAAGGATAATATTGATCCTATAGTGCCTCAAAAATTATGCACATGTTCATACTTTTTTCATTCTTAGTAATGATGTTTTGGTTCTCATTACCTTAGTTTTTAAATGATAAATTCTCAATCAAATCTAGTTCAAATTTCTTCTCTATGCAAAATGATGGTTCCACCTTCCATGATTCAGCATTTAATACATTGCTTGGCAAATAATCATTTCATAAATACTGAACTAAAACTTTAACATTTTATTTTATTTCCTTTCAAAATGTAAACAAAAAATGTTATAAAATGTTACAATATCCATGTATTCTGATTCAGAGTAAACAGATATTAATACTGTGATAATTTGCTTCAGAATATTTTTTTCTTCTTAAGAAAGATAGCAAAATCAAAACTGGAACTAAACCTTGTATGCTCCCGTCCACAGGTATAACTCCTCATTTTTCTCAGATGAAACCTTATGAATTTGATGAATATTCTTCATTCTGTATTATGTTCTACTACATATGTGTGTTTTATATAGTAGTGTTTAGTATTTTAACTTATGAAATACTAAATATGACATATAGAATGAAAAATGAATTATTTTTAAGACTTTTATACTATTTTAAGATTAATGGTAGCTATATAAAATTTATTAATTTTATTTCTATATAATATATAAATACACATTTTTATGCATTCCCTTGTTGATCAAATTTTGTTACAGGCATGGGAGCTTATGCTTATAGTCCTAGCTACTCGGGAGTTGGAGGCAGGAAGATTGTTTGAGCACAGGAGTTTGAGGCTGCAGTGAGCCATGATTGTGCCATTACACTCCAGCCTGGGCAACAGATTAAGACCCTGTTAAAAAAAAATTAGATTTTCCTATTTTTTTCTTTATTACTAAATATTAGGCAATGCTACTCATCAATTACATCTGTATGTGCAAATGTACAAGATTTTCTCAAAAACATTTACAGATTAAATTAGTTAAATATTGATTAACTTGTTAAGTCATAGATTATTTACATTTTCAATAATAGTTTTTCCATCATTACCTTTCAAACGTATTTATAACAGAAGACCCCTGTTAGCTGCGTATAAGGAGGAGCTTTTCTTTAAATTCATCCTTGCCTATACAAGTTATTTTGAATTTTTTTGCTAAGCTTATTTCATACGACATCTGTTTATTTAAAAATATATTATCGGCCGGGCACTGTGGCTCACGCCTATAATGTCAGCACTTTGGGAGGCCAAGGCGGGCGGATCATGAGGTCAGGAGATTGAGACCATCCTGGGTAACACGGGGAAACCCATCTCTACTAAAAATACAAAAAATTAGCCGGGCGTGGTGGCGGGCGCCTGTAGTACCAGCCAGTCGGGAGGCTGAGGCAGGAGAAAGACGTGAACCCGGGAGGTGGAGCTTGCAGTGAGCAGAGATCGTGCCACTGCACTCCAGCCTGGGCGACAGAGCGAGACTCTGTCTCAAAACAAAACAAAACAAAACAAAACACACAAACAAAAAATATATATATAAAATCAGATTATTTTGAGGTTAAAACTTGTTCATGTTTATTGTACATATCACATGTTTATGTGTTACTTGTCCTTTCTAAAATGTACCTTTTTAATTTGTAGGAATTTATTTATTCTTTTAAAAATGTATTCAAATAATGCATTGAACGCCTCCTATGTGGAAAGCAAATCACTGTTATAGATTATAATGTTACAGCCACAAACAAGATGGAGTCCCGGTACTTATAAGTCAGTACTCTGCTGGAGAGAAAATAATACCATAAAGAGGTGAGATTTAAAGTGAAAGAACAAGGCTTAGGAATTTCTTAAGAAAGAACATTCCAGAAAAAACAAAAAACAAAAAAACCCATGAAGTATAAAGATTTCAAGTGGGGATGTGGTGGCCTTTCCCAGAAACAGCAAAGACTATGACAGCTGACAGACAGTGATTATGGAGAAGTGTAGGATCATGATGGATATGGTGACCACATTGGATTTTAAGTGTGTTGAGAAATCATTGGTGAATTTTGATGAGTGAGATTTTATCTGTTTGCATGTTAAATAGATGGTGCAGATCAGTAGTTTTCAACAGGGAGGGATTATTCCCTCCAGGAAATATTTGGGAATGTTGGAAGATATAGTTATTTATTTATTTTTATATATTTCAAACAGGTGGGTTCCAGTGTTGTCTAGTTAGTAGCGGTGTTACAGCTATATATCTTACAACGCTCAGGGAAGACTCTCCCAAAGAGTTATCTAGCCCAAAATGTTAATAATGCTGAAGTTGAGAGTCTGTCCTACTCCTGTATCGATCCAAAAGCAATATATTGATTTAGAATTTTCTCTATTAGAGTAAGGACATTACTAATTTGCTGATTTTTTTTTCTTTTTACTTCGTCTTGGTTGCTCTCTGGACTTATTTTTCTATATGAAGTTAAAATTCAACCTATTTAGGAAATTATTTCGTCATAATTTTTGAGCAACTTATAATTTTGTGACATGTCATCTTTCTTCCTATCCAAAATATGGGGTGGTTTTTATTTTCTTCTAAAAATTATTTTGTCTTTTATTTCACTGGTTTTATAGTGTGTCTTCTCTAACTTCGGTCTTTTCTTCATTGTATTTATTACATATATGCGTGTATGCACATATGTATGTATATATAGATATGTGTATATAAGTATGTATATCTGTATATATAGAATCTCTACAAATGACTTCCTGAATAAGTGGTGTTTGGAGTAGACAGTGACACAGTTGCTTTTAACAACTGCATTAATGATTTCTGATCTGCCTTATCAGATTCTCTTTGGGCATGTGTGTGGAAAACAGTATGTGGTCTTCTTAATCATTCCATGGTACATTTTTCAAATCCTCCATCTCCCTACCACCTCTCTAGTTTCTGAATAGTAATTTTGTTTTGTTTATAATTGCTACTGTTGTGAGAAATACTGTTGACAAAGCATGCATAAGCTAATGAAGTGATGATAAAGTCATTGTGGCACAGAAGGCCAAACAAAATTGACATAGCTTATTGGCGACTTAATTGTGACTTGATTTGATATTTTAATTCTAATAAAAAAAAAAGCTAAAGCTAAAATTGTTTGAAAATTAGACTTGTGAAAAATTCATTCAGTTTTCATATCTATCTCTCTTCTCTCTCTCTGTCTATTCATTGACTTTTTTTTTTTTTTTTTTTTTTTTTTTTTTAAAGACAAAGTCTAGCTCTGTCGCCCAGGCTGGAGTGCAGCGGCACTATCTTGGCTCCTGCAACCTCCATCTCCTGGATTCAAGCAATTCTCCTATTTCATCCTCCCTAGTAGCTGGAATTGAAGGTTTGCACCACCACACCCAGCTAATTTTTATATTTTTCATAGAGACAGGGTTTCACCATATTGGCCAGGCTGGCCTCGAATTCCAGACTTCCAAGTGTTCCACCAGCCTTAGCCTCCCCAAAGTGCTCGGATTACAGGCATGAGCCACTGCACTCAGCCTATAGGTCACTGACATCTATGGTAGGAGCTGGGAGGTTATGGCATTCAGTATCTAATTAAACATTTTTTTGCTATATTTCAGTGGGTAAATTTAGGCTATGCAAAGAGAACCAAATGGATATTTTCATGGAATGTTAAAATTCAAGTACGTACAAGCCATCACTGGTTTGGAAGATGTTTCCTAGTTTATGAGGTAATAAAAAGAGTGCTTTATCATTCACTGTGAAATTTTTCCCGTGTCTGTTGTCTTATGTATCTATGTTATGTTTTATGTATCTATCTTTTATGTATCTATGTCAATCTATATGGTATTGAAAGATTTGAGTTCTCATGTCAAATTTGACTCCTAGTCACCTGATGTTGATCAAATTATGTTCTAATTTCAATCGGTTTGCTTATTTGTAAAATCTTCATGCTGCAGTTTGAGTGTTACTGTAGTGGAGGGCATTTAGAAGTCAGAATACTTCTTTTTCTAACTCACTTGTTGCTTTACATTTGGTCACATCTTTTTAAAACTAGTCTAAATAATATAGTGGTCATACTACAAGATGGGAAGTGAATGTTTTAAAGTATGTAATAAACACTCATTCACCAAATGTACAGAAATTGTAATAAGATCAAAGCAAGTTAGAGCCACATTCCTATGAATTTAGCAAGGATAAATTGTATATTTGCATTTGAAGGTGAAAACTAATGATGTAAGTGTTATGCATTCCTATAATGACAGCATCTAAAACCTAATAATACAAAGATATTGTCTATAAGAAATTTACTGATATTGGAAAAGACGACTACTAAAACCAACCCAAAAGGAATTATAAGAAGAGAGAAGACACAAAAGTAGTGATAATACTGAGATCTTTTAGAATTTTCCACAGATGATTTTGCCACAGATGATTACTTATTTCAGAGAGGCCAAGGATACATTCATGACCACGAGAATTCTCTGGAGATGAAGGAACATTTGTTGACCAACTGTGCAAATTCATTCGTGAAAGTGACAGCACTCTTTTTTCTCCCTGAGTCTTTGAATACCATTTATCTTAAAAAAGATATCTAGAAATCTATAAATTATAAAGAAAAGTATATTTTGGCAACACGAATACAGCCTACAATGATGAAACATGGAGAATATAGCCTCTATAGACACTCCTGTTACAAAAAGGAATAATGGGAGGCTTACAGCAGACAGTAATCTCTAGAAATTCTGCAGTCTCACTGGGCAAATTTATTAGGTTCATTACCTTGAGGGTAGAAAAGCTTATTTGGTTAGGCCCCATTTCTGTTTTCTTGGAAGGGATTTGCCACTTTGCTTTTTATTTTTTTATGGCTTCTGATTCTGCTGCTCAGGACCATTCTCTTTTTGTCCTCATTCTACTGGACCACTGCTGAAGAGGCAAAGAAAAAGATTCCATTCTTGGTGGCTGTGTAGATTTCTCAGCCTGCTTCCTGTCTGTTGAAAGTTGAGGGACCAGAGATATTTTCGTGATTGGAATGGTCATGGACTCTTTAGATCAAGTTGGTGGTGCATTTGAAAATACAGCTTTTTCAAAAAGTTTTAAAGTTTTCTATGCATTTGATACTAACCAACTCCATTTATTAAAGCTGTACTTAAAATTTTTTGAGGTTTGTTTCTCTCATATATATAACCATAACCTATTTTAGTTCATTAAATGTTCTACTTGTGCCATATTTTTGTCATAGCAATAGCAGAAGCCCGAAAAAAGAAGCACATTTGTACAAAGCTATCTCAAGACTCTGGTTTACATCATATCTAGTAACATTACATTGGGTAAAAGTAGTTACATGTCTATGAGCAGTATCAGAGGAGCAGAAAAATACATTTTCCCTGTGTAAGTCAAAAGGGATGTAGTGAATATTTGCAATATATTACTTCAATATACCAAACTCACCATGAGAGTGATAAGCAGGATATCATAGGAGTTCCAGAGCTGACAGAAAAAGCAAATATACCATAGAAATTCACTGAATTAAAGAGTTAAAAAAAAAAGCCACATTCAGTGATGTCACACTCACATCAGTCACAGTGATAAATTATACTCTGAAGACCAGCAATTAGTCATTTCTTATTGGCAATGGTGTAGGCATAATGGAAAGAATAGAGTAAGACCAAATTTCAGTCAAATGGTGTGTGTAAACTTGCACAAATTGTGAACCAATTTGTACCTAGTTCCTTGTCAGCTAAATAGGAGTAAATATTGCCAGGTTTACATAATAGTATAAAGATTTTATCTGTCTCTTTACCTAAAGAGAAAACCTACATTTTTATCATTATTTAAATGTTACATCCCTCTGATTCCTACTGTCAGCACACACACGTATCTGTATTTGTTTTTCTCTTCATTGTATCTAACAAAAAGGATCAGATTTCAAAGAGGATTCTTCTTAACCCCAATAGACATAGTAATATGTACAGCTCTGGTGATTAAAAAAAGAAAATATTGTTATAAAGTCTTCTATAATCAGGAATAATTATTTCATGTAATGGTATATAAAATTGAGTACATTCTGGATTGTGATTTGGTAAATACCTCAAACATCACTAAGCATGTTCAGACTATACAGTGAATATTTATATCAACTTTGTCACACTGAAGATTGATTAAATAGGTTTTGGATTATGTCCTTTCTGTAAGTGGAAAAAAGATCATTTTTATTAAACTGTGATTAAAAACAAAACTATGCACCCATTTTCATACAAAAGTCACAAAATCCTAGTGTATCAATCTGCATAATGCATTTTAGATACAATCCACTAGACATTGGTATTAAACGGGCAATTTGAGCACAGACCTAAATCTTCCCTTCTTTTCTAAATGCTTAGTAATGCTATACAAAATGCACAAACACACATTAAAGCACATATTTGTATTTAATAAAAGACAAAATGGAAAGGAAGCACCATGTGGTGAGTAGTAAATGAGACTTCTTTGTCCCAGGGATTCTGAGATCAGCATTGAGGGCTGGAGATTAGATGTCATAGAACTATCTGCAACAAATCTAGGTATAGTATAGTATGAAGATGAAACTCTGGGTCCATTTACATTTCTTGTAGGGAAGCTGGAGGTGAGGCTTAGACTTAGTAATTCTTAGGAAATCATTGCTTGGTTCTGGGATTAGAAATATTTTTTCTGAGACATGGCAGGATCATTATTCACTAAAAATTTTACAGCCTGTTTTCCTTAGAGAGCCCTCATACTAGGAGTCAGGAAACCACTGATAGGATAGTCTCACTACTCTAAGAAACCAATCTTTTTGTAACAAGAGATACTTGCAACAAATTCCAATATATAAAGATATTACAGAATATATTTCAGACCAGAATGAAATAAAAGCAATGATAAACAACAAAATAAAAGCAAAATAATCAGTCAGTCAAATAAGTCAAATTTTGTTTGTTTGTTTGTTTGAGACGGAGTCTCTGTTGTCAGGCTGGAGTGCAGTAGCTCAGTCTCAGCTCACTGCAACCTCTGACTCCCTGGTTCAAGCGATTCTCCTGCCTCAGCATCCCGAGTAGCTGGGATTACAGGCACATGCCACCACAACCAGCTAATTTTTGTATTTTTAGTAGATACAGGGTTTCACCATATTGGCCAGGATGGTCTCAATCTTCTGACCTCGTGATCTTCCAGCCTCAGCTTTCCAGTGCTGGGATTACAGGCGTGAGCCACCACACCCGGCCAAGTAAATTTTAAAATGTGTAAATACAACATAACAAGCTTCTAAACAATCCATGATTTAAAACAAAAACAAAATTGTAAAACGTTTGCTTTATTTTCATTTTTTAAATGTTTAATGTATTCAGATTCAGCAACAGTGGTATTTAGAAGTAAACTCGCGGCCTTAATTCCATTTTTAAAACTGTATGAATATTTATAAATGAATTAGCTGACCATTGTACTCAAAAACCTAGAAGAAAAAGTCAGCAGAGTAAATTTTAAGAAAGAAAACAAAATACATTTAAACTACTGAAATAGAATAGGAACAGACATACAGATCAATTCAATAGAATTGAAGAGTCTAGAAATAAAGCCACACATTTATTATCAATTGATTTTTCAGCCAAGGCAATTAAATGAGGGAAACAATTATCTTTTAAACAAATGGTACTGAGACAACTCTATATCCACACATAAAAATTTGGGTTTGGAATCTATCTTACACCATATACAAAAATTAGCTTATAAAGGATCAAGGAGTTAATGTACAACAATACAACTGTTTGAAGAACAGAGATGTAATTTTCAAGATCTTGGTTTAGGCATTTAAAAAAATACAAATTAGATGCACACAAGTGTGATAAGGAAAAATAGATAAATTGAACTATATCAAAATGAGAAAATCTTGTGCTTCAAAGAACATAATAAAGCAACTTGGCATAGTGGCTCACACCTGTAATCCCAGCATTTTGGGAGGCTGAGGCAGGTTTTCTTAAGGCCAGGAGATTGAGAACAGCCTGGGAAATATGGTGAGACCCCACCTCTATAAAAAGATTTAAAAATTAACCAGTCATAATGACATTTATCTGTAATCCTAGCTACTCAGGAGGCTAAGGTAGGAGGATCACTTGAGCCTAGGCTTCTGAGGCTGCAATGAGCTATGACTGCACCACTGTACTTCAGTCTCAGCAAATAAGTAAGACCCTGTCTCTAAAAAGTAAACAAATAATAATTTTTTAAAAAAGTGAAAAGACACCTAGCAAAATATGAGAAAATATTAACAAATTATGTATCTGATAAAAATCTGTATGTAGAATATATAAGAAACTTTACAACTCAACAATAAAAAACACATGATGCCAATTAAAAAGTGGGCAAAACATATGAACAGTAATTTTTCCAAATAAGATTTATAAATGGCAAATAACCATATGAAAATGCTCAACATCATTAATAAGGAAATATGAATAAAAACCACAATAAGATACCACTTCACATTCACAAAATGACTACAATATAAAAGACAGACCAATCCCTAATGTTGGCAAAGATTTTGAGAAAGTGGAACCCTCAAAACCTTGATGATGGGAATGAAATATAGTGTATCCACTTTAGTAAATGTTTTGGCAGTTTCTCAAAAAGTTAAACATAGAGTTACTATATGACGCAGCAATTTCACTATAAGATATAATTCCAAGAGAACTGAAAACATAGTTCACTGAAAAATTTGTACATGAGTGTGCATACAATATTATTTATAATAGCCAAAAAGTGGAGCCAACCCAAATGTGCAAACCCTTATGATAGTCACAAGGTGGGACACCCTTCCAGTGGAATTTTATTACCTCCAATAAGGAATGAAACCCTGATATGTGCTATAACTTGGATGAAGCTTAAAACATCAAGCTAAATGAAACAAGTCAGTCACACAATATGACAGTGATAATTCTACGTATATGAAAAATACAGAATAGCCGAATCTATACTGACCTAGAGTAAATTAGTGTTTGCTTAGATGTTGGAGGGACAGGGAGAGGATGGAGAGTGATTAATAATGGTTACTTTTTAAAAGAAATAATGTTCTAAATTTAGATTGTAATGATAGATGCAAAACTCTTAATATGTGAAAACTACTGAATCGTATACTATAAAGGTGAATTTTATGACATGTTAATATCTCATAGGTATTTTTAAGTAAGTGAAATAAAATACAAGCAGACACAATAGAAATAATTTAGAAAACCATATTTATTATTTGAAAAGACTACTGATAAAATTCTGAAAGACTCTTCTGTAATATAGGAGGGATGATGCATATTCCATTCTTAGGTATGAAAGAAGTAACTTATCTACAAATCATTTATATTAAAAAGAAAAAATTATACTTATGATGTTATTTTAAACCTTTATGGGTATAAAATTTATATAGCATGAAATTGACCCACCCATTTTATGAATATAGTTCAATAATTTAAACTAAATTTATAGTTTTAACACCATTATCATAACTCAGTTTTAGAACATTTCCATAATGCCCCATCCAAATTCCCATGAGCCCAATTGAGTCAAATCACACTCCGCCCTTAGCCCCAAGCTACTGATGATCTGCCTTTTTCATGTATAACTGTGCCTTTCCTGATATTTTATATAAATGAAATTATACATTGTATAGTTTATATGTGTATGGCTTTGTGTGTATTTGTGGGCATGAATTTAACTTAACATAATATTTCTGAGGCTCATTTATATTGTAGCTTGTTTGTATCTGTATTTCATTTCTTGTTATTGCTGAATATTATTCCATGGTATGGATATGTTACATTTCCCTTATCCATTCTCCACGATGGATATTTGGACTATTTTTAATTTTGGCTCTAATAAATAATGCTGCTATGAACATTTACATACAAATCTTTGTTGAATATAGGTTTTCCTTCTTGTTAGATTCTTTCTTAGATTCTTAGCAGTAAAATTGGTAGTTTTAATGTCTACTTATATATAACTTTGTAAGAACAGCAAAAATGTGTTCAAAGTGATTGTGGTTGTAGTTTCTCCACATCTTCACCAACTTGTAGCATTAGCTGCCGTTTTATTACAGCCAGTGGGTGTGTCTCATTGTGGTTTTAAATTGTATTTCTCTAATGACGATTGCAAATACTCTTTCATATACTTATTGGCCATTTATATGTCTTATTTTTGTGAAATATTCAAATATTTTACTCATTTTAAATTAGGTACTTGGTCTTATTAGTGAGTAGTAAGTATTCTTTATGTATTTTGGTTAAGAGCCTTGTATTAGATATATAATTTGCAGATATTTTCTCTCAGTCTATGAATTGTATATCTTTCTAAGTGTCATTTAGAGTGTAATTTTCGTTTTTAAAAATAATTTTAAAATGTTTTCATTTTTGTGGGTACATAGTAGGTATATATATTTATTGGTTACATGAGATGTTTTGATACAGACATGCAATACATAATCATCACATCATAAAAATGGGGTGTCCATCTCCTTGAGCATTTATCCTTTGTGTTATAAATAATTCAATTATACCTTTTTAGTTATTTTTAAATGTACAATTAAATTATTGACTAAAGTTTACATGTTGTGCTATCAAATACTAGGTCTTATTCATTCTTTTTAACTATTTTTTGTATTGATTCACCATCTCTACCTCCCTTCAACCCTCCCATTACCCTTCCCAGCCTCTGGTAACCATCCTTGTACTATCTCCATGAGTAAAATTGTTTTGATTTATAGATACTACAAATAAGTGGTAACATGTGATGTTTGTCTTTCTATGCCTGGCTTACTTCACTTAGCATACTGACCTCCAGTTCCCTCCATTGTTCCAAACGACAGGATCTCATCCTTTTTGATGGCTGAATAGTACTCCACTGTGCATAATTATCACATTTTCTTTCTCCATTAATCTTTATCACACTTTCTTTATCCATTCATCTGTTGATGGACACTTAGTTTGCTTCCAAATTGTGGCTATTGTGAACAGTGCTACAACAAACATGGGAGTGCAGATAGATCTTTGAGATACTGCTTTCTTTTCTTTGGTATATACACAGCAGTGAGATTGCTGGATTATATGGTAGCTCTATTTTTACTTTTTTGAACCACCTCCAAACTTTTCTCCACAGTAATTGCACTAATTTACATTTCTACCAACAGTGTACAAGGGTTCCATTTTCTCAACATCCTTGCCAGCATTTATTATTGCTTATGTATAGATGTAAGTCATTTTAACTAGGGGTGAGATGATATCTCATTTTAGTTTTGATTTGCCTTTTTCTGATGATCTGTGATGAACACCTTTTCATATAACTGTTTGCCATTTACACTTCTTCTTCTGAGAATTTTCTATTCAAATATTTTGCCCGTTTTAAAATCAGGTTAATAGATTCTTTTCCCTATAGAGTTGTTTGAGTTCCTTATATATTCTAGTTGTTAATTTCTTGTCAGATGGGTAGTATGCAAATATTTTCTCCCATTCTGTGGTTGTCTCGCCACTTTTCTTATTGTTCCCTTTGCTGTATAGTAGCTTTTTAACTTGATGTGATCCCATTTGTCCACTTTTGCTTTGGTTGCCTGTGCCTGTGAGGTATTGATCAAGAAATTTTGGCCCAGAACCATGTCTTGGAGAGTTCCCTTGATGTTTTCTTGTAGTAGTTTCATAGGTTGAGGTCTTAGATATAAATCTTTAATAATTTTACATTTTATTTTTATATATGGTAAGAGATAGGGGTCTAGTTTCATTCTTCTCTATATGAATATTCAGTTTCCCCAGCATCATTTTATTAAAAAGACTGTCTTTTTCTCAGTATATATTCTTGGCACCTTTGTTGAAAACGAGTTCACTATAGGCATGTGGATTTGTTTCTGGGTTCTCTGTTCTGTTCCATTGGTCTATGTGTCTGTGTGCCAGTACCATCCTGTTTTAGTTACTATAGCTCTGTAGTATAATTTGAAGTCTGGTAATGGGATTCTCCCAGTTTTGTTCTTTTTGCTTAGGATATTTGGGCTATTCTGGATCTTTTTTGTTCCACCTAAGTTTTAGGATTTCTTTTCTATTTATGTGAATAATGTCATTAGTATTTTGCTAGAGACTTCAATGAATCTCCAGATCACTTTGGGTAGTATGGAAATTTTAACAATATTGATTCTTCCAACCCATGAACATGGAATATATTTTCATTTATTGGTGTCCTCTTCAATTTCTTTTATCAGTATTTTATAGTTTTCATTATAGAGATCTTTCACTTCTTTGGTTAATTCCTAGGTATTTAATTTTATTTGTGGCTGTTGTAAATGAGAGTACTTTTTTGATTTCTTGTTCAGATTGTTCACTATAAGTGTATAGAAATGCTACTGACTTTTGTATGTTGATTTTGTATCCTGCAACTTTATTGAATTTATCAGTTCTAACAGTTTTTTGGTGGAGTCTTTAGAGTTTTCCAAATATAAGACCATATCATCTACAAACAAGGACAATTAGATTTCTTCATTTTTAATTCAAATGCCCTTTATTTCTCTTGTCTGATTGCTCGAGTGAGGACTTCTGGTACAGTGTTGAATAACAGTGGTGACAGTGGGTATTCTTGTTGTGTTCCAGATCTTGGAGGAAAGGCTTTTAGTTTCCTCTCATTCAATATGATACTAGCTGCGGTTCTGTTATATATTGCTTTTATTATGTTGAGGTGTGTTTCTTCTACACACAGTTTTTTTTAGGGCTTTTATCAAATGTTTTCTCAGCATCAATTGAAATGATTATGTAGATTTTTTTCCTCATTCTGTTGATATGATGTATCACATTGATTGACTTGCATATGATGAACCACACTTACATCCTAGAGATAAATTCCACTTGTTCATGACGCATGATATTTTAAATGTATTGTTGAATTTTGTTTAGTAGTATTTTGTTGAGTATTTTTGAATCAATATTCATCAGAGATATTGGCCTCTAGCTTTCTTTTTTTTAAAAGGTGTCTTCATCTAATTTTGGTATCAGAATAATACTGGTCTTGTAGAATGAGTTTGGAAGTGTTCCCTCCTCCTCTGTTTTTTGGAATATTTTGAGTATGATTGGTATAAGTTCTTCTTTAAATGTTTGGTAAAATTCAGCAGTGAAGCCATTGGGTCTCAGGATTTTCTTTACTGGAAGACTTTTGATTGACTTAGATCTTGTTACTTGTTATTGGTCTGTTCAGGTTTTGGATTTCTTCATGGTTCATTCTTTGTAGATGTGTGTATCTGAGGATTTTTACATTACTTCCCGATATTCCAGTTTGTTGGCATATACTTGTGGTCAGAGAAGATGCTTGATAGTATTTCTATTTTTTAGTGTTTTAAGACTTGTTTTGTAACTTAACATATGGTCTATTCTTGGGAATGATCCATGTACCTAGGAAAAGGATTTTTATTCTTCAATTGTTGGATAAAATATTCTGGAAATATCTATTAGGTCCATTTGGTTTATAGTGCAGATTAACTCCAATGTCTCTTTGTCAATTTTCTGTCTAGAAGATATATCCAATCCTGAAAGTGGGGTGTTGAAGTCTACAGCTATTATTGTATTATGATCTATATCTCTCTTTAGCTCTAATAATATTTGCTTTATATATCTGGGTGCTGCTGTGTTGGGTGCATATATATTTAAAATGTTTATATCCTCTTGGTGAATTGATCCCTTTTCCCTTTATCATTATATAGTGACCATCTTTGTCATTTCATTTTTTTTTTTTTGCCTTGAAATCTAAGTACAGCTATTCCTCTTCTTTTTAGTTTCCATTGGCATGGAATATCTTTTTCCATCCCTTTATTTTCAGTCTGTGTGTGTCTAATAGGCAAACTAGATTTCTTGTAGGCAAAAGATCATTGGATCTTGTATTTTTATCCATTCAGCCACTCTGTATCTTTTGGCTGGAGGACTTAGGCCATTTACATTCAGTGTTATTATTCATAAGTAAGAACTTATTACTGCCATTTTGTTATATATTTTCTGATTGCAGTCTTCTATTCCTTTTTTCCTGCTTCCTTTCTTCCTTTTAGTGAAGGTGATTTCTCTGGTGATAGGATTTAGTTTCTTGCTTTTTACATTTTGTGCATATGTTGTATGCTTTTTTGGTTTGAGTTTACCATGATACTTGCAAATACTATCTTATAACCCATTATTTTAAGCTGATAAAACACCATTTGCATAAACAAGCAAACAAACAAGCAAAAAGAAAATTACACATTCTGTGTTTTTCTCTGTAGTTACTATTTCCAGGCAGTTTTGGATCTTCAAATGTTTACTTATGACTCATTAATGTCATTTTCTTTCTGATTGAAGCACTCCCTTTAGCATTTCTTGTAGAACAGGCCTGGTGTTGATGAAATTCCTCAGCTCTTAATTGTCTGGGAAAGTCTTTGTTTCTTCTTCAGGCTTAATGGATATTTTTGCTGAACATATTATTCTAGGGTAAAAGACTTTTTTCCGTCATCACCTGAATATGTCATGCCACTCTCTTCTGGCCTGTAAGATTTCTAATGAAAAGTCTGCAGCCATATATATTAGAGCTCCATTGTATATTATTTGTTTCTTTTCTCTTGCTGCTTTTAGAATCCCTTCTTTATCCTTGACCTTTGGGCATTCGATTACTAAACGTCTTGAGATAGGCCTTTTTTGGGTAAAATCTGCTTGGTGTTCCATAACCTTCTTGTACTTGGACTTTGATATCTTTCTTTAGGTTTTAGAATTTCTCTGTTATTTTCTTGTTGAATAAGCTTTCCATCCTTATCATGTTCTCAACCTCCTCTTTTAAGGCCAATAACTCTGATGAGATTGGCATTCTACTCTTAGAGCTGGCATTCAAACCACAAGGCACATTCCTTCCCACACATTCCCCTGCTTTTCAAAAGCAGAAGAACCTCATCTTGTGACCACCATCACCACAGGCCTATGGGGTGTATTGCTAGACTACCACTGGTGTTCCCTTAAGGCCCAAGGGCTCTTAAGTCAGCTTGTTGTGAATGTTACCTGTCTTAGGACTCACCTTTTGGGGCAGTGGGTTCTCCTCTGGCCCAGGACAGGTCCAAAAATGCTGTTCAAGTGCCAAATTCTGGAAGCAGGGACCTAAGAGCCTGTCTGATGCTTTATCTTTCTGTGGCCAAGCTGGTACCTAACATGCAAGTTTAAGTCCCCTTTACTTTTCCCTCCACTTTTCTTAAATGGAGGGAGTCTCATCCCTTAGCCACTACAACTGGGAATGTGATTAGTCTCACCTGAAGGCAGCAAATCTCAGAGGTGCACCCAAGGCCCTCAATGTAGCACTGATATTGCTACTGGTTATTCTGAGCCCAAGGACTCTTCGGTTAGCAGGTAATGAATCCTGTCATAACTTGGTTTTACTCTTCAAGGCAGTGGATTCCATTCTTGTCCGAGGTATGTCTAGGAATGTCATGTGGGAGCCAGGGCTTGGAAAGGGAGCCTCATGACTCTTATTGCTGCCCTATTCCACTTTGGCTGAGTTGGTACCCAAAATGTAAGAAAAAGTCCACCCTAATTTTCCTCTTAAGCAGAGGGAAGAGCTCTTTTTTGGAGCCATGAGGTGTGCAGCATGGGGTTAGGGGAGGAGTGATGACAGCACTCTCTTAGACACCCCAGCTGCTGTCTCAGTATGTCATGTGCCCCCGAGTACACTGTCTATGAGCCCTGTTCAGCACTAGGACTAACTTAGGATTTGCAGTCCTGGAGGTTGAAACTGCCTTTCAAATTTATTTAGGGCCCTAGCACAATTTAGCTTGCAATGCTGACGCCTGTGGGAACTCGAGTTTGGACCTCTGCAATTGGAGATTCCCCTCTTGCTGGCGCTGGTTTAAATGCTCCCTCCATAGGCAAGCATCCCCTGATATTGGTCGGATTTTGTTTTCTGCTATAATAGGGCAGCATTGAGTTTAATGCCTCACAACTGCTGCAGTCTCCTTGTCCCCGTTGCACAAAAATGCTCTCCACACCATGCCATGGCGCTGGGGGATAGGGAAGAGGTTGCATTGGTAATTCAACACTGTTTTTCCTACTTCTTGCAGTACCTCTTTCCGTGATAGGAAATTCAAACTAGGTACTGTGAGTGCTCACGTGATTTTTTGGTTTTTATGAAGGTGATTTTTAGTTGTTAAATTGGTGTTCTTGCAGGGCAGTGGAAGGGACAACCAGTGGAATCTTCTATTCTGTCATCTTGCTCTGCCTCTCCTACAAGTATAATTTTGTTTGTATTTTAATAAAGTCCAATTTATAATTTTTTATTTTATGGTGCATACTTTTGGTGTTGTATCTAAACTCCTTGTCTAATTCAAGTTCAAGATGATTTTCTTCTATGTTTTCTTTTTAAAAGTTTGCAGTTTTTGTGCTTATATTTAGAACTATGATCTACCTTGAGTTAATATTCATGTATGGTGTAAGGTAAGATATATATATATTTTTGTTTGTTTGTTTGTTTTTGCATGTGGGTATCCATATGTTTCAGCACAACTTGCTGAAAAATTATTCTTTCCCATTAAATTATCTTGCTACCTTTGTTAAAAATTGACTAACCATAAATTTCAGAGTTTATGTGTAGACTATCAATTCAGTTTCATTAATCTATGTGTTCATCTCCATGCCAATATCGTACTATCTTAATTACTATGAATTTAGAGTATTATAACCATGTAGTGTAAATAATCTACCATTTTTCTTCTTTTTAAAGATTTTTTAATACTCTGAGCTGTTGCATTTCTATATACATTTTAAGATTAGCCTGTCAATTACTCCAGGATATACTGCTATGATTTAGATAGGAATTTAATGAAATCTATAAACAATTTGGAGAGGATTGTTATTTTCATCATAGTAGTTCCTACAACTCATAAAAATAGACAGTCTCTCTGTGTATTTACCTCTTGTATAATTACTCTCAGCACTATTTTATAGTTTTTAGCATATACATCTTACACTTCTTTATTAAATTTATTCCTAAATATTCCTTTTTATGCCATTGTTAGTCAAATTGTTTTCATAGTTTCATTTTTCAGATTACTTTTGACTAGTATATCACTTATTTTGAACACATAAATGAAACTGTCAATTTTCCAGAACAAGAAATTCAATATTTTGAGACAAGCATATAAGTATTTATAAAAGTATATTATAATTAAATTATAATTAAACCTGTTGATTTGGAGATGCGTCATGAGGGTGAATATTCTTGCAATGAGTATTTTATTGTTTTCTTTATTTTCATGTAATCTTTGTTTTAATTCTAAAATGTTTCTCTTTCTTGTGTCTGTTCCCAATTATAAGAGTATTTCATAAAGAAAAGGTGAACATATACGTTTGATGAGCCTCTAATACAGCTTTCTTATTTTACATGGATGTCAACTGTACTTACCATCAATCCTGGTAACATAAAATCATATCCCTGTAATTGCTAAATTCACTCAAGTAGAGAGAATTCTAACCATTCTAAGCACTTTTCCATGTCTTAACCTGAGATTTTTACTTTGGGACTATTACAGGGGAACAGTTCTTTTTGATAAAAACCTTACAAATTTAATAGGTAAAGAACTACTCTGCAAATGGAACTACCAGATAAAATATACTGAAGAAAAACTATTTTTAGAAGTCTCAGAAATTTTTTCAACATATGATTAAATTGCAGCTAATCTTGAAGTCAGTAGACTTACACTATACGTAATTCAAGAAATAACCAAAGAATTCGCTATGGTCTCCGAATCCCTACAAGCAAAAATTTCCAAGACTTGGGCAGAATAATTCAAGTATAGCCCTTAAAAGTCCATTTTAATATTTTTAAACTGCTAGTTAAAATTTCTCAATATCCTTTAAAAACTGAAGGCAAGGAAGGTCTTCAGAAAACAGTAACCAGAAAAAAAATTCTAGAAAAGTACTAGAAAAAAAAAAATATATATATTTAATATATATATAAAAATATATATATACACACACACACTGCTTGTACCAGCCCCTGTAATATGTTAAGCTTTTGTAAAATAATCTAATATTCAAGAATATAGATTTGTCAAAGATATACAGAACTTAAGGCCCAAAGGCTCTTAAGTCAGTTTGTTGTGAATGTTGCCTGTCTTGGGACTCACCGTTTGGGGCAGTGGGTTCTCCTCTGGCCCAGGACAGGTCCACAAATGCTGTGCAAGAGCCAAGTTCTGGAATCAGGGACCTAAGAGCCTGTCTGATGCTCTTATTTATAATTTGTTAATTAACAAATTAACAGTTAACTTCTCTAAACCTAAACATAGCATGCTTGTTCCATATTTATACAAATTCTTTACTATAATAGATTGTCTGCTCAGCTTTTATTAACATTTCTATTAATAAGTATACTTATTGTTTTCACTTGGAAGAAAAGTCGCCAGTTAACCTGGACAGTTATTCCCTTGGAATGTATGAAGTCCTTTACTGTTTCTTCCAAGTCTCATATAAAACATTTAAATACTCTGATCCAAAATATTGATGACTTTTAAAAATGTTTTACTGATTTGGAAAGTTCAGCATTGACTTTATTACTCACTGATATATGGGCACAGAGCTTCTGTTTTTTTTAATTTGGCAGATAACATTGTATGTTTTTATTGTCCAATAGAGCTTCTAAGAAAATTTTTGAAACTCCATTTTTGGTGGACAACAGCTTGCTATCTCAGTCTGCATCCTTCATTGAAGGAAGGGCATTATCTAAAGAGAGATCATATATAATTCAAAATTACCCAAGGTGTGCCAACCATTTATTATAAATGTGAATATCAAACATTTCTGAACTAGCAATTCCTCTTTTTTATTTTACCCAACATCACAGAGAACCAATCCCGTAGTACTCAGAAACCTAAAATACCATCACTAATATCAAAATGTCTCTAACATCCACTTATAGTCTCTCTCTTGATCATAAATCTCATTTGTATAAGTAAATAAAAAGTCACATCTTACTCTGAGAGAATTTACTTAACCATATGACATACATAAAAGACCTATAAGCCACTATTAGCCTATCCTTAAATCCAGGAGCGAAGGTTGATCCTTTTTACTATAAGTTTCTTAAATATGCTGCTTTGTTGTTGCTTTTCTGTATATCCTTGTAAAATGTTTGGCTTTCAATGATAAAGGCAACATTTTTAGTGTCTCCAGGCAAAAAGATGACATAGCTTTTATAATTTAAAACAATTAGATCTCATCATACTCTCAAATACTGAACCAGTTCTGTCTGTGTTACTGAAATAGGCTCCACTTGGTCATAATGTGTTAACTTTAAAAGATATTTTTGGTTATGATTTGGCAATATTTTGTTAAGAATATTTCACATATGTTAATGGGAACATTAGTTTATAGTTTTGCTTTATTGTAATTTTTTATCTAGCTTTGGTATTAGGGTAATGTTGGCTTCATGAGTTATTTACATTTGATTTAATTTCTTATGTTTGTTTGAGTGTGTAAATATATGTATTAGTCTGTTCCTGCACTGCTATAAAGAAATACCTGAGACTGGGTAACTTATAAAGAAAAGAGGTTTAGTTGGCTCATGGATCCACAGGTTGTACAGGTAGCATGGCTGGGGAGTCCTCAGGAAACTTACAGTAATGGCAGAAGGCAAAGGGGAAGCAACTCATCTTATATAACCGGAGCAGCAGGAAGAGAAAAGGGGAAAGTGCAACACACTATTAAACAACCATATCTCATGAGACTTACTATTAACAGAAAGCAAGGGGTGTATTTGCTGCCGTGATTCAATCACTTCTCACCAGGCCCTTTCTCCAACATTGGGGATTACAGTTTGACATGAGATTTGGTGGGGGGACACAAATCCAAACCATATCATTATGTCTCCTTGTATGAGTTTTGATAGTTTGCATCTTTCAAGAAATTGGCCTATTTTATCTAGGTTATCAAATTTGTAGGCATAGTATTTCTCAAAGTATTCTTTTATTATTTTAATGTCCAGAGTATGAGTAGTAATGTCCCATTTCACATCTTATATTGGTAATTGTATCTTCTCTCCTGTTTGTTTGCTTTTAGCTTGGGTAGAATTTTATCATTTTATTGATCATTTCAGAAAACCAACTTTAGACTTTGTTAAAAGTCAATGTATTTTATCACATCAGCAGGCTGAAAAAGAAAAATTACATGATCTTATCAATAGATAGAAAAAACGCATTTGACAAAATCCAACAGCCATTTGTGATAAAAATTCTCAATAACTTGTATTATAGAGAAACCTCCTCTAATTGATAATGGACATCTACAAAGAACCTACAGCCAACATTATACTTGACAGTTAAAAAACTGGGCAATTTCCCCTAATATTGAGAGAAGGCAAGGATATTATTTTTACCACTCCTATTCATCATTGTACTATCCTAGGGAGTGCAATAAATTAAATTGTACTAGAATTCAATTGAATTGAATCCTAGATAGTTCAATAAGACAAGGAAAGGAAATAAAAGGTATACAGATTGTCAGGGAAGAAACATAAGTTTCTGTGTTCACAGATGACATGATTGTCTATGCAGAAAATATCAAAGAAAAGACCAAAATAATTCTGGAAGTAATAAGTGGGTCTAGCAAGATCATAGAACATGAGTTTAATGCATAGGAGTCAATTGCTTTCATATATGTCAGCAATGGCGATTGAAATTTATGATATACTATTTATAATAACAAAACAATGAAAAGAAAAAATGAATACTTAGGTATAATTCTAATGAAATATATACAGATTATATGCTGAAAACTACAGTACTCTGATAAAATAAATAATATCTAACAAATGGGGATATGATCCATGTTTGGATTGAGAGACTCAATATTGTTAGGATGTCAGTTTTTCTCAACTTGATCTATAGATTCAGAGCAATCACAATAAAAATCCTAGCCCGCTATTTTGTTAGTAACCACAAACTGATTTCAAGGTTTACATGGAGCACTTCAAGATGCCAAGGTGGGAGGATTCCTTGAGCCCGGGAGTTTGAGACAAGCCTGGGCAACATAGTGAGACCTCATCTGTATAAAAAATTAAAAAGCCCCAAGAGGCTTGGTGTTGAACACCTGTGGTACTAGCTGCTCAGGATGCTGAAGTGGAGGATTGCTTGAGCCCAGGAGGTCAAGACTGCAGTGAGCCAAGACAGCCACTGTACTCCAGCCTAGGTGATAGAGCAAGACTCTATGTTAAATAAATAAATAAATAAAATAAATTTACATGGAATGGCTAAAGACCTAGAATAGTCAACACAATATTGGAGCAGTACAAAAATGTTGCAGGAATCATACTGCCAGATTTCCAAGCTTACTGTAAAGAAATAGTAATCAAGACTGTGTAGGATTTGTGAAAAACTAGATAACTATATCTGTGAAACAATAGAAAACGTAAAAAGAGAACTAAACAGATATAAAACTGATCTTTGAATTTGGGGCAAAGATAATTTCATGAAGAAGGATAGTCTTTTCAATAGGATACTGGAAGAACTAAATGTTGAAAGGAAAGAAGGGAGGAGGGAAGGAGGGAGGGAAGGAGAAAGAGAGAAGGGAGGTGAGGGGAGGGAAGGGAGGAAGGCAGGGAGGGAGGGAAGAAGGCAGGAAGGCAGGCAAGAAGGAAGGCAGGAAGTCTCAGACCATACACCTTTCTCATAAATTAACTTAAAATAGATGATGAGCCTAAATATAAAGTGAATTCTATAAAATTTATAGAATGAAATACATAAAATGTACATGAATGTGGGTTTGATAATTTTGATACAATACCAAAAGAATGACTATAAAAATTTGTTAGATGTTATTAAAGTTAAAAACTTCTGCAAAAGGTTCTGTTAAGGGAATAAAAAGACCAAGCCACAAACTAGGAGAAAATATTTCCAACACATACATCTGATAAAGGGCTTGAATCTAGTGTATACAAAGAACTCAACACTCTCAGTTCTATTTTTTAGTTATTAGTTGTTTATTTTATTTTAGCTATTAGTTTAAGTTGTTTATTTTATTTTCAACTCTTAGTTTTAAGAGTTGAAATATAAACGACGTAGTTAAACAATGGGTGACTCATCTGGACTGATACCTTACCAAAGAAGACAGTCAGACAGCATGTAAACATACGAAAAGATGCTTAATTTCTCATTTTAAAATTTAAATTAAAACAACAATGAGGTTCCTGTTGCATATTCATTAGAATGAATAAAAATCAAATAAACCAAGTAAAAACACACTAATTAGGTAATATTAGCAATTGTTGGCAAGGGTGCAGATCAACAGGAACCCTGATTGCCGGTAGAAATTCAAAATAAGAAAGCCTCTTTGGAAGACACTTTCACAGTTTCTTACAAAGCTAAACATAGTCCCACCATAGGATTTAGCAATTCTAATTTTAAGCATTTGCCCATGAGTTGAAAACTTATGTTCTCACAAAAACCTCTATGCACGTGTTTATAGCAGTTTATTCATAAATTCTCCAAACCGGAAGCTATAGATACTCTCTTCAATAGGCGAATGGAAAAACAAATGATGGTATATCCGTTCAATGAAATATTCTTCCATGATAAAAAGAAATGAGATATCAAGTCATGAAAATACATAAATGGATGTTAAATTCATATTGTCAAGTGAAGTAGCCAGTCAGAAAATGTACATATTGTATAATTCCATTTATATGACATTCTGTAAATTGCAAAACTATAATGCAGTTTCAAAATCAGTGATTGTAGGGGCTGAGAAAGATGCAGTGATGGTTTGAATTGGTGAAGCACAGGGAATGTTTTAGGGCAGTGACACTATTCTGTATAATACTGTAATGTTGGCCACATACCAGTAAGCATTTCTCAGTCCCTAGGACTTAACATAAGAAAAAGAAAATGAACCTTACTATATGCAAATTGAAAAAACTATTTATGCAGTTAGGGTGTCCCAGAACAAAATGCGGAATGTAAAAAAAAAAAAAAAAAAAAAAAAAAAAAAACTGTTAAACTGTTGTCTTAGTCTGTTTTGTGTTGTTAGAATAGAATACTTGAGACTGGGTCATTTACACAGAATGAGGTTTATTTAGCAAGTTATGTAGGCTGGAAAGTTCAAGGGCAAGGCGTTGAATTTGGTGAGGGCTTTATACTGCATCACAGTGGCAGAGAAGGTGAACTAGGAGAGTTGGAGACATCTGTATAAATTCATGTTTATAAATTTATAAACATAAAGATAAATAAATTTATCTTTATTTTATTTTTTAAAGATGGGGTCTTTCTCTGTTGTCCAGGCTGGAGTGCAATGGCACAATGATAGTTCACTGCAGCCTCAACCTGCTGGGCTCAAGTGTTCCTCTCACTTTAGCGTCCTGAGTAGGACTGTAGGCACACACCACCATATCTGGCTAATTAAAAAACAATCTAGAGACAGAATCTCACTATGTTGCCCAAGCTGGTTTTGAGCTCCTGGCCTGAAGCAATCCTTCCATTTTGGCCTCCCAAAGTGCTGGGATTATAGGTATGAGCCACTATGTCAGACCTATAGGAGTATTCACAGATATGTGCAAATGCAAACATTAGTATACACATACACGTTTTCGTTCTCTCAGCTGATAGTGCCTAGAAGCAACCAGCACCTCAATAGCCATGTGCATACTAAGCGCCCAGATCATGGATTCTGAAATGTTTCTCCAGTAAAAGGAACCAGTGCTCCAAGTGGATTCTTGGAGCAATGGCTGATTCTAGGAATGAGACAAGATACATACACACACACCCACACACATACACACACGCACGCATATGTACATATACATATACACACACACACATATGTAAAACGTGTTTGTGTGTGTGTATGTGTATATAGAGGACCCTATTATTTTGTAATGCCAGAAAGTCAGGCAGTGCTTAAAAACAAACCAAAAAATGAAGAAACAAAAAAATCAAAACAAAAATAAATAAAATAGGTATATAATAAAGGGACATAGGAGCCAACTGAAAAAGCTCTTAATGGACAAAGATGGAAAAAAGTAACTAAACAAGTAAAGTAGCAATGACTAATAACCTAAAGTATAAGATAATTATCCACAGACGACTTCTTTTTTAAAATTTCAGTAGCTTTAGGGGTACAAGTCATTTCTGGTTACACAGATAAGTGTTGTGGTCATGAAGTCTGGGCTTTTAGTGTATCCATCCCCTGAATAATGTGCATTGTACTCAACATGTAATTTCTTATCCCTAATCCCTCATCCACAGATTCCCACCTCTGAGTCTCTAATGTCCATTATACCACTCTGTAAGCATTTGTGTACCCATAGTTTAGTGTAAGTGAGAACATGCGATATTTGGTTTTCTGTTCCTCAGTTATTTTGCTTAGGATAGTTGCCTCCAGTTCCATCCAAGTTGCTGCAAAAGACATTCTTTTATTCTTTTTTAGGATAAGCAGTATTCTATGGTATATATACCACGTTATCCATTCATTCGTTCATGGGCACTTAGGTTGATCCAATATCTTTGCAATTGTGAATTGTGCTGTGATAAACATCTGGGTACTGGTGTCTTTTTAATATAATGATGTCTTTTCCTTTGGGTAGATATCTAGTAGTAGAATTATTGGTTAGAATGGTAGATCTACTTTAAATTATTTGAGAAGCCTCCTCTGTTTGCAATAGAGGTTGTACTAATTTATGTTGCCACAAAAGGGGTATAAGACTTCGCTTTTCACTGCATCCACTCCAAAATTTTTGTGTGTTTTTTTTTTTTTGACATTTAAACAATGGCCATAATGACTAGGATAAGGTGGTATCTTATTGTGATTTTAATTTGCATTTCCCTGATGATTAGTGAAGTTGATTTTTAAAATGTTTCTTGTCCATTTGTGTATTTTCTTTTGAGAAATGTCTATTCATGTCATTTGCACACATTCATTCTGATATAAATAAATAATAAATTAACAAATAGGTGAGAAGACATACATCTCCTACAAAAAAATCAAAATTATTTGTGTAGATATTCTTCCCTTAATGAAGTAGAATGAAACTTGCCACTCTAAGAATGAGCTCAGCATAGAAACTTCTTTTCAAAGAGTACAGTATGAAAATGGGGAGAATTCTGACAAACACTACCTCAGCCAGGTAATCTAGGTTTATATCACCTAACCTTGGTAAATTATCCTGAGAGTATGTACCCTTAATATAAAGTGATAAGAGTGACACTTTATCTCTGTGATCTTCCTCCAAAAAATGTATAGCTGCAGTTTAATCATGAGTAGAACATCACACGAATCCAGTTGAAGGACATTTCACCAAAATGCTTGATCTCTCCTCCTCAAAACTGTCAAGGTCATCAAACACAAGGAAAGTCTGAGAAATAATCACAGTCAGGAAGACCTTATGGAGCCATGATGAATAAATGTAACATATCAATATAGGATCTGAATTGAAAAAAGAGTCTAGGTAAAACCTTTAGAAATGTGATCAAATTATATACTTTAGTTAATTATAATGCATCAATGTCGTACTTTGGACAAATGTAGCATACTAAATATAAGGTGTTAATAATAATGGAAACTAGATGCAGGATATATGGAAACTCCCTGAATAAATAATTTTTCTGTAGATCTAAAAGTTTTCAGAATAAAAGGCTTATTAAAAAAATAATAAACAGCCTTCAGTGAAACTCCAATAGTCATTTGGAAAGTGAAATGCCATTTGTCAATAGTGAACAAAACATTGAAACACTTAGAAATGATCATACCTGTAAGTAATTGAGTCCTAAATAAAGGAAAACTTTTCAGAAATATAAGAAATTGAGGGATTTGGAGTCAACACGGTATATTTTACACACATTTTTAGTGTGTAAGCTGTAAAGACTAAAGAGAACAAGAGAGGAAGGTACAGAAATGCAACATCTTAACAAAATTCTGGAGCCATATGCACGTTTTATGCTGAGGATAGTTTTGTACACACTCCACAAAGCTGATGCTCAGTTTGTCTGAAGAGGATGGGGATGAGGGATGAAAAGTATTTCTGGAAACTTGAGGGAGATATTGGCAGTGTATGGGTCAATTTAGGGATAGAATGCCACGTAAGCTTTAGTTACAAATATGTTTGTCACTAAATTACATAAAATCGGTTTCTATTCTTTCTTAATATAAAAATAAAAACATTTCATAAGAAATCAGTTTGTATAGGACCCAAACAGGATTGTGCAAACAATGTAAATGAAAATCTCAATGAAATTGATTTTTTCTCTTTCATATCAATCACAAAAGTCTCAGTATTCTAAGACCGTGTTTTCAATGATTAGACTATGCTTTAGGTGAGGGTTGCTACCTTTGATACCTTTAAGTCGTATATTTTGAAAGCTAAAATAGGTTTTCAAGATTGATTAGAAGGGAATGTTAAGTAAAATATTGCCTGAAACCAAACATTTAGGCTTTTAAGTAATTGTTTTGTTGATTTTTTTTTTCTTTAATGGTGAATAGAATTGTCACTACAGAACTATGCTTTTTATTTGTCTCTAGAATGAACCTTGGTAATTCCGCAAAAACTACTGAGAGTTTTCAAAGAACAAGAGAACTGCATGTCTCCAGGGACTTGCCAGCACTTAGTATTGCTTGTTTTCTGTTTCCTTTATTTTCAACAAGAAACAAACTTCAGATTTTAGACAAGAAATGCAGTCTTCATTAAGTTCAAGGCTATGTGGAAAACAAAAGAAGCCAGAAACTTTCTTAGGGACTTTTAGCCAATGGAGAACAATGACAGGGAAGTGGGAAGTTTTGGCTGGGAGCAGGGGATTCTAAATGCTAGAGATAGGTAATCTGGCTCTGTAGAGGCTGTGTACTCAGGGAAAGCCTTATGGAAAAGTTAGAAATGAAAGTAAATCTGGAAAATTAGAGCCCAGATTATTTTTCTGTGTATTATTCAGTGCCCTAAAAGACTATACATAAAGTTAAATAGAAGCTGTGCTTCTCGGAGTCTGCTACCACGTATCATATGCAGAGGGTGAGTGGGCCTCAGTCAAGTTTGCTTAATCCTAAGAATATTCTATTTCACAGTCCGTTATGTCAGAGGCACTTGAACCAGAGCAACTCCATCTTGAATAAGTTCCGGATAATATAAGACTGAGATCTACTGGGCTGCATTCCCAGGAGGTTAGACATTCTTAGTCACAGGGTGAGATAGGATGTCAGCATAAGATACAGGTCATAAAGACCTTACTGGGGCCACTGCGCCCGGCCGACTCTCTGTGCTTTTGAGTCACTGTTCCCTTTTCTCTCTTTGGTCACTCCTTTTCAATCTCCTTACCCTCTGTTTGTATTTTATTTTTACATATTAAATTTTAGATTTCATAAGCCCTTATTCCCTTTCCTTATTTTCCTATATTCATCTGGTTTTAAATACCACCTACATGCCCATGTTCTGAATCTCTTGCTTGAGCCTAGATTTCTCCCTGTCTTCCAGAACCTTATTCCCACAACTCATGAACATCTGACCTTGGATGTCACATAGACCCTTCATGTACACCATGGTCAAAAACAAAATCATCATCTTTTCTAACAAGACTGTTGCTTTTACCTCTAGACTAAGACACGAGCTAATCATTCACCTGGAAATCTATTGAGTTATCCTGGTCTTTTCCTTGTATTACACTTTTTCACATAATTAATTACTGAGTTGTAGTGGTTCATGCGAGTTATAGAGCTGCTCAGTCAGCTCCCCCTTTTTACCTCTCCCACTGGCACTGTTCTGATTTAGGCCTTTTTTTGGGCTCAACAACTGATACCCCAAAATATAGCACTTGGATATGCTAGACTAAAGAAGCAGCCTCAAGGTCTCTCTGACCATTCCTGCACCTCTTCAGACTCAATTCTCTGTCTCTCTTAAAGAACACAACGAAATACCAAAATTCCCTTATCTGACTAAAGTACAGACCTTCTAAAGAAGAAAACAATTATCTCTGGTCTCTTCCCTGAGTTTTTCGCTAACTTAACTCATATGAGAAGGAAGACTGAGGTCTGTTAATACACTTGTACAGTCTTTTCTCACCAACCACTGTGTTGCAGTCTCATTCAGTATTTCAAAGAGAATCATTTACCACCCATTATCTGCTCTGCAGGCTCAATAGACTTTGACCTAGGCCATTGCATATTCTCCATATCTGTTCATTACTGTCGTTCAAATGGCCACATTTTCTCCATTTCCCCCATTTCCCCCATTTCCCCGTACCTTATGAGGAAAGGTATATAAACATCTGTACCCCATGGAGTTTTGGGTAGTCATTCTTCTGTGATCCTTCCACCCCCACCAATGTTAAAATTAATTTGGTATGCCTTTTCTCCTGTTAATCTGCCTTTTGTCAGCTGATTTTCAGTGAACCTTCAAAGGGTGAAGGGAACATTTTATTTGGCCCCGAAACTTCCTTCCTCTCTTAGAGTATTCTAATTCATTTCCTTGCCTCCTTTCATAGAGTTTTTCTAAAATGAAAATGTACCATATGATTCAAATCTTGATAGTATTTCTCTTCTCATTGATTACAGGATAAAGTATATCTTTCTCAGTCTCATGAATGGAGCCAGTTATAGCCAGGCTGGAACTGGGCCCCTGTTTACCTTCACTTGGTCTCTACTGAACTTTAGACCTCACTCCCTGTATGTCCTTCATATGGCCAAATGTTTTTGGTTGCTGATATCACTCAACAGGTGAAGTCTCATATTAACACACTTCCCTTTCCTCTTGTCACTCCTCCCACAATAAATTTAATCATTCACTTCATGTGCTCTCAAAGCTTTTCATAAAAACTCCTTTTCCCCATCAATTCTTTTCCATGGTACTGCTTTTGGAATTACACCTTTATACATTCCAGCTCTCTAACTAGCTCTTTGACCTATTCTCCAGTGACGGGGAAAAAAAAAAATTGAGAGCAAAAACACTTGCCTGTATATATATATGTTGAGAGAGAGATGGGAAGCTGCTGGCCTAAGGATACTTATAGTCATTTATTAATTATATACATTATATATATAATATATAATCACATATATTATATATACATATACATATATATATATTTTTTTTAGTCTAATAGCATTATCTTGGCTAGCAACCTCCACCTCCCAGATTCAAAAGATTCTCCTGCCTAAGCCTCCAGAGTAGCTTGGATTACAAGCGCTGCCACCATGCCTGATTAATGTTTTTGTATTTTTAGTAGAGACAGTTTTTCACCATGTTGGTCAGGCTGGTCTCAAACACCTGACTTCAAGTGATCCTCATGCCTCAGCCTCCCAAAACGCTGGGATTACAGGCATGAGTCACAGCACCTGGACTGTTGTTTATCTTTGTATCCCTGGCATCTAGCAGGTTTCTGGTAATTTATAGGTATTTGAATACATCTGAAAAATAAGTGGGCATGCATCACATTGTGAGCTACATGAAGGAGAATGCATGAATGGCATCCAGCCTTGTCACTAGCTTCCAGATGGTTAAATTCTGGAGGACATAATATTTCACAAAGCTCAAAGGATGTGACTCAGGCTGCAGTGAAGGTCTGCCTCTCGTTGCAACTGAATACTTTCTCTCAGAGCTAATCAAACAGATTTTTCCATTTTTTCCTTAAAAAAAAAAAGTCATGCCTGGCAAACCATCAACTAAAATAATAATTTGTCTTCATCAGCAATAGAAATTTAGAGTTTGAAATAGAGAATATCTGAGTTGCAAGGCTATGTTTTATCTGAACTTAAAGCAAATAATAAGCTTAATATTATAGTACTGTATTGTTTATGTTCTATGTGATAGTTTGTATTCTTTTTCTTCTCCTTTTGTATTTCCTGTTTACCATTTTATCTTCCTTTTCACTGCCTAAGTACCTTCTTGTAATTGAAGAAGCAGCTACAAGACAAAATGCAAGCAATGTTGCTCAATGTAAAAGAGAGGACTAGAATGATTGACACTGTAAAAGTTAAATTATTAAGTGCTTATTCTGTACCAGACGTGATATGGTTACGCTTTGGGTCCCCACCCAAGTCTCATCTTGAATTACAATCCCCATAATTCCCACATGTCTAGGGATGGGAGGTGATTGGATCATGGGGGTGGTTTCCCCCATGCTGTCCTTGTGAAACTGAGTGAGTGCTCACAAGACCTGATGGTTTTATGAGGAGCTCTTCCCCCTTTGCTCCTCACACCTATCTCTTGCTCCTGCCACCATGTAAGATGTGCCTCTTCCCCTTCTACCACGATTGTAAGTTTCCTGAGGCCTTCCCAGCCCTGTGAAACTATAAGTCAATTAAACCTCTTTTCTTTATAAATTACCCAGTCTCACGTATGTCTTTATAGCAGTGTGAAAACGGACTAACACAAGACCCTGTTCTAAGAACTTTACAAAACATTTTCTTTTTTTAACCCATTATAAGTATATTAACTCATTTAATCTTTATAATAACTCTAATAAATAGGTACTATTATGTCTGCAATTTACAAATAAGCAATTAAGTGACAGAAAGGATAAAAACATGTCCAAGGTAAAAGATCTAAATACAAAACTAAGATTCTAAACAAGAAAGTTTGCTCCACCAACTGTGCCCTTAACTAGCTTGCTATCCTGCTTGTATATTGAGGGGAAAAAAGTAACTCAGGGTAGTATATTGAAGTTAGAACCCCTGGAAGTACATACACAAATGTTTGAACACACAGGACATATCACAGTATCAAAGGGGAGGATATAAATAACTTTGAAACTATTTAAAGACATTTCCCATTTCTACAAATCATTTGGTGGAAACTATAATTATCTTGGGGATAGCTACTTATTAATATAGACAACTTAATCATAGTTGTTGACCTATGTGTTGTTTTTGAGAAGGACAGTAGGTTTAATTTATTAAAATTCACTGTGTAGTGACCCAGAACCACATTCTAACAACAGGTGATTTAACCTATACAAAAATAAATCTAATGGTATTAATGAGTCAACGAATTGCAAGTCTTTGAAAAGAGGTGGAACTCAGAACAAAAAGTCCTTGTGTAGTCATATTTATACACTATTGTTTCAATTTTATCTGATATAAAGGATTGTAAAAATGGCCAAATTCATTCTTTGTGTATTTTGTGAATCTCACTAATTATATGTTACTTCCTTTGTCTTGATGGGCAATTTTGTTTTGTTGTTTCATACATTCACTTTCTTCACCAGAAAAATTCATCCAAATAGGATGCTTCTGTATTTGCATAGTCTAAGCATCACACTAAACTTCAATGTCCTTGATTTTGCTTCTCAGATTTGTCGTCTTTATTAACTGCAGCCAGATAATTCTCTTTATGGATTAGATGTAGTTCTATAAGTGTGAGTTCCCTTCAGCTCATTGAAATTCCTTTGCCATATGCTTCCATCTTCACTTTTCTTCGTAGCTTTCTTGTTGCCCTGTAATCTCACATGCATCTAACATTTGCTTTTCCTTCTTATTTAGTGCCTTAGTTCCATACAAAGGAAATTTAGTAGTGGGTAGTGATCCCCAGGGCTCTGTCTTCAGCAGTCTTGCCATTCTAGATGCTGTGTTCTTTCCAGACCCATACTTTACCACATATAAATATGCTTGTATTTATAATCATATGCTTTTAGGTACAGTTTTTCTGAAAGTTTTGCAACTTTATTACCAGTTACTTGTTGGGCATTCCTACCCTAAAAAAACTCACATTTCAGTGGAAAGAAACAAAAGAGAAAACTACAGTTCAGAATGATATGAACGATGGAAAAGAGGGACATCCAACACCGTCTGGAGTATCAGGGAGATTCCAGGAGACTGATACATCACAGATGAGTAATAGGAGCCAGTCAAGAAGATAGGAAGACAAATGGTGCAAAACTACCACTGACAACAGAATGGAGTTTCATGAAGCTTAGCTTGACGGCAGCATTGTGAATGAGAGGATAATGCATAGAAATGTGGCTTAAGAGGGGAGCAGGGCCAAATCATAAAAGGCTTACCCTCTGGAAATTGTCAGATAAATACTTTAGAACTATAATTCTCAGAGTGGCATGGCAATTCGATTTTAGAAAAGCGAGTCAGGAGTCAAGAAGATGAGCCAGGAATCTACTGCAATTCTCATGACAGAGATGGACTGAATTAGAAGGGCTAGCAATTAAGTTGGAGATAAGCAAATGAATTCAAGAAATAGTTGGAAAACTAAAATTGACACAGCTTTGCAATTGGATACCAGGTATATGGAAAAGGAGATCTCAATAACTGTAAAAAGTTATATGGTTTGGGTACTAGGTAGACTCACGGTGTTTTTGTTGGAGTTGGAAATTGAGATTCCATTTAAGACATGCTAAATATGAGGTTTCTATGCAACATCCAAGTGCAGATGCTTGGTAGATGTATAGACACATTAGTCTGGGGAACAGAATGAATATATGGACTCAAGATGTGGTTGTGGATATGGGGAAGGTATGATACAAAGAATATGTGTAAGATCACTGGCTGAGACTAAGCAAGTGTTCTCTAAGACTAGAGGAAGAAGGGCAGGCATGAAATGGATAGAAAGATATTTGCAGTTAATGGGTATGTGAGAAGTGAGATAGGTCATTTCTGATCTAAGTTTCTTCATGATTTAGGAACTGAGAGTATCTACTAGATGTAAAATGAATGACACTGGATATCAGCTTGAGTACAGTGCTGAATGTTGGAATGGCACTGAAGGCAACAGAAATTATTAAAGGCAAGTAAAGGAGTTGCCAAGTGACATGAGAGCTGAACTGAGTGTGGAGGGTAGGAGCTCCTTGTGGTGCTTTAGAGTGTGTGATATAACTCAATTTGTGGCCATCATACTGAAGTAGAGTCAAATGTTATCAGCATAAGCATGTCAAGCCGCTGTAACCTGAATCCAACCATTTTGTAATATATGCTATTATTTAAGTCCCTCAAATAGCCCTATAGAGTAATACTACTCTTATCTCCATTTTAAAAGTGAAAAAAAATATTTGAGGAGAATAAGTAACTTGCTCCGGGAAACCCAGAAATTCAGAGATGAAACTCAGAAACTCAGGGATGAGACCATATTATATTGGACAAACAACGTTTCTAAAGTATATTAGGTTTGCTTTCTTCATAAAATGACTTTCATTCTGTGAGCAACACAGGCCACCAACCTCTAGTAAGAGCTAGTGGTTTAGCAAAGGCTCGTGATCCCAGCTTAGAAGCATTTTCAGAGATTCTGCCAACGGTAGGGTTGAATTTGATAACTTTGAAGCACCTTCTAAATTAAATATTCTGAGTATCCCTCCTCTAAATGACAATGACAGTGTCTTTTTAAAAATGATTTCATGATATAAAATTCCAGGAGTGTCTTAAATTTTAAGTAACTCAATTTCTGTCTTCACTTACTGCTAGATAAAATATGAGTTTGTTTAGTGTGATTGTGTGTATGTATGTGTGTGTGCACAGAACCACAGATTTGACTTTTGCTCTTTATTGCATTTCTTAAACTAGCTACACTTGGCAATTCATTTACATCAATAATTGAAGAGCCATCAGTCTCCTCTTGTCTTAAACTCCTTGCTATGCACACTAATGATATGCATGATTGGCTATTGCCATAAAAATGCACCATAAATTTTTTAAAGATAATTCAGCTACAGAGATGAATCAATATGAATCTACAGTGATAACATATGAGAAACAATTTCTCTAATGCCACTTCAAAGTAGTTAGCACTCCTCTTGATGAGAACCTGTCACTGCTTCCAGTTGGAGTTTTTAGGCAGTGATTTAGCACTTCCCTCTTTCAAAATCTGCCTAAGGTACTCTGTTCTCATCCACCTAGTTTTTAGATTACCCATCCCTACGGATACTTCTTTGGTTTTCTGCTTTCTAGTTTCTAATGGTTTAGGTGTCCTGTAAGGGAAAAGGACCTATTATGTCTTACGTGTGCCATAAAATTGAGCATGAAATATGTATTGTGCTTAATCATTCATTCATTCATTCATTTGACTGTCATTTGTTTGCCCTTAAATAGAGAGAGGTCTCATATGTGAGACTGCCATCCATTAGAAGACACAAATTGTAACAGAAATAAAACTAACCCTAAGCCCAGTCTGTGCTCATACAGAGGGGCAGTGTCTAAACTGAATAAGGATATTCTGGGCCCTAAATATGTGATAATTTTGTTTATTTTATTGTAGAAAGTTGGGACAATGCTATTTGCAGGTCATTCATCAACCTGGGAAGCCAGTGTGGGAAAAGGGCTGTAGGGCAGGTACAGTCACTCCTCTCAGCACTGTCTGTCACCAAAATGCATACATTTGTGTTCTAGATAGTGTTATTTGGCATACAGGGTTTTAACTTGCATACATGTTATTATGCTTTAATATCATTCTACATCTTATTTTATTCTTCTAAACTATATTTTATATCTATTCATGTTGCACCATTTTATACCTAGTTCATTTTTTCCGTGATATATTCCAGTGGATCCATAACATATCACTTGTCCACTCCTCTATTGATTATCACTCAAATCTTTGATTACAATAAGCGTGCACGCACACGCACATGCACACACACACTCACTTCAATCAACTACTTTATATATGTCCCCTTATAAACTTTGTCTGTGATATGTGCTCAGGAGTAGAAGCGATTAATTATAAGGCATATGCTAACTTAATGACATGAGGAACCACCAGAATAATTTCCAGAATGGCTAACAACTTTGACATAATCAGTGTGCTAGAGTTCTTGTCTGCTCACATCTTTACCACCATTTGGCATCCTGGCACCTTTCCAATTTTTGCTCTTCTAATGAGTGTTGCCTTGTGTTTCATTTTTGTTTAATTACATTTTTTTTTCTTATTTCATGTTACTTTGATTTATTCTTTGGAGAAATTTCAAAAATTTTAGCATATATTCCCATGAATTGCTTTTGCCCATTTTTCTGTTGGATTTCAAACATATTGTTTCCCAAGTTAGAAACAGGATGTTTAGTGAAGGAAGACCAGAATAGTAATAAAACAGGGATTCTAAACCAGACAGAGGTTTTTAAATCCTGGATCCACAATGTAATAGCTGTGTGATATTAGGGAAGTTAAGCTTCTGTTTCTTTTCTTCTACATGACATCAGTAAGGTTTTAAAAAATGTTAAATTAAGTAAGCCATTTACTATTACTATTACTGCTACTGTATGGCCAACAGTAATCATTTTAAATTTTAACTGATATGTTTGATTTAATCAAAGAAGACCATGTGATCTCCATCCTCTTCCCCTCACCATCAATTTTGTCAAAAGGGTCAAGATAAGTGATGAGAGACTATCACCCTAATATTTATTATCACTGTGATTTTCTTTTTGATAGAGTAATATTTTACTTGCATATAACTTACATACAATAAAATGTGCAGATCCTAAAAATTCAGTTCTATTATTTTTGACAATTTTATACATGCATGTAGTTACCACCAAAAACATGGAAAACATTTCCATCATGTCACATTGTGCTTCGCTCAGGTCAACTTTCTCTGCACCCTCAGCCCTGAGGATATTTTCCTGACTTTGCATAACACATGGTAGTTTGGGTTGTTCTTGAACTTCTCATCAGTGAAATTGTACTGTGTGTGCTCTTTTGTGTCATGTTTCTTTGGATCAGCACTATGCTTTCTAATTTATTCGTGTTGTTGCAATTACCAGCAATTTATTCCTTTTCATCACTGACTAGAACTCTCTCATATGAATAACACAACATGTTTCTGCACTTCCTACTGATAGACATTTGTGTTACTTCTAGTTTGGGGCCATTATGAATATTGCTAATGAAAATTCCTCTTTAGGGTGTGTGTGTTTGTGTGTGTGCATGCATGCAGGTGCACATATGTGTTTGTATATCTTGAGGAAATGCCAAAGAGCAGACTAGCTAGGACGTAGGGTTAAGGTAGATCTATGTTTACCTTTATCAGAACTAACTAGTCCTCCAATATGGTTAAACCACTTTACACTCCTGGCAGCAAGGTAATAGAACTCCGTTTGTTCCACATGCTTGCCAGCATTTGACATTGTCCATCATTTTTTTTTTTTTTTAGCCACTTTATTGGGTGTGAAAAGATATCTCACTGTATCTGTGATTTCATTATTTGATGACATATTCCCTATTCATGTGTTTATTTGCCATTTTTATGTCTTCATTTGTGGAGTATCTATTCAAACATCTTGCTTGGTTTTGTTTATATTGAGTTGTCTTCTTGTATTGTTGATTTCTACATATATGTATATATTTTTATATTTATTGTAGAAATCAATAAAAGAAGACAACTCAATATAAGCAAAAGGCCATATATATACACATACATATACACATATACACATACATACACATATATACGCATATATATACACATATGCTCTTTTAAAAAATAAAGCATCTATGAATATTTGTTCCAATTATGGCTTACTTTTTGATTTTTTAAATATTGCCTTTTGATTAGAAGAAATTTAATTTCAATAAAATTTGTTATCTCTCTCTTGTTTTCTTTTACACTCTATGATTTTTTTTGTATTCCATCTAAAAAATATTTCTTATACAATGTAATGAAAATATTCTCTGGAGTTTTTATTTCATTCACTTTATTATTCTAGCATTCATATTATTAAGATGTTTCAACCTATGACTCATTTTGCATTTTTGTGTTTGGCATGAAGTGGGAGTCAATGTTTATTTTTCATAAATAGAATTCTGGTTCTTCCCAATTTTTTTTTTTTTAATTTAGGCTTTTCTTTTCCTGTTTGATTTTGCGTTGTTCAAAAATCCATTAAGTAAATATTTATGGGTGATTTATCCACTTTCTCTCATTGATCATACATCAGTGCTCCATTGTCTTTATTACTAGAGATTTATGTTAAATCTTAAAATCAGGCAGTATAAGTCCTCCAATTTTATTTTCCCAAGATAATTTTGGCTATTGTAGATAATATGCATTTCCATATTCGAGCTTGTCAATTTCTTCAACAGCAATGACAACAATAGACTTGTGGGGTTTTAATTGCATTTGGGTTGAATCTATAACAAATTTCTTATGAGAATTGACATCTGAACAATATTGAATCTTCCAATCCATAAACGTGATATATATCTCCATTTACCTAAGTCTTCAAATTCTGTCACTAATGTTTGGTGGTTTACAATTTAGGGGTCTTACACATCTTTCATTGGGTTTATTCTTTAGGTTTTTAAATGCTTTTTCATATTTTTATAGATATTTTTATAGATATTTTATAGATAGTAGCTAATATAGACTTTATCAGTTTGTTGATAATACACAGAGATATAATTAATTTTGGTGCAATAACCCTGCACCCCATCATCTTGTTAATTTATTCATACTAGCATAGTTTTTTGTAAATTTCATTTTTTCTTTTCTTTTTGAGACAGAGTCTCGCTTTGTCGCCCAGGTTGGAGTGCGGTGGCGCCATCTTGGCTCACTGCAACCTCTGCCTCCCAGGGTCAGGCGATTGATTCTCCTGCATCAGTCTCCTGAGTAGCTGGGACAACAGGTATGTGCCATCACGCCTGAATAATTTTTGTGTTTTTGGTAGAGACGGGGTTTCACCATGTTTATTAGGCAGGTCTGGAACTCCTGACCTCATGATCTGCCCACCTCGCCTTCCAAAGTGCTGGGATTACTTGCGTGAGTCACTGCGCCCGGCTGATTTCATGTTTTATACATACAAAATAAGTCATCTTTGAAGAATAATAGTTTTAATTCTTTTTCATCACATTCGTACAATTTATTTCCTTTACTTGCTTTAATACATTAACACTTATAGTACCATATTTAATGGAAGTGGTGAGAATGAGTATCTTTCCTCATTTTCAACATAAAAATGTCCACTAATTTGGCATCATTAAATGTGATGTTAAGTGTAGTTTTTATGGACAAAATACATAAATATTGAGGAGGTTTTTTTATTTTTCTTTAGATTCCTAGTGTACTGAGAGGTTTGAACAATTATGAATTGGTATTGGATTTTGTCAAATGCTTTTTCTACATCTATAGATTAGAATAGTAGTATAATTTTAACTATTATTCTGTATAGTAAATCATATTGCTTACTTTTTATGTTACATCAACCTTGCCATCTTGAGGTGAGCCCCACTTGCTTAAAATTTATTAGCCTTTATGTTATATATTCCTACATTTAGTTGGCTGATATTTAGTCAAAAATGGTTGCCTCTATGTTATGGGAGATATTCATCAGTAATTATTTTTTTTAAATTTCCTCTTAGTGTCAGAATTATGCTGAACTTATTAAATGAAGTGGAAAGTGTTTATTCCTCATCCATTTCTAAAACAAAAAACAGACACCTTGTGTAGCATTGCTGTTAATCTCTCTTAAATGATTAATAAAATTCTTGGGTGGAGTCTCCAGGTCTGGAGTTTTCTTTATGGCAATGTTTCAGATTGTGATTTAATTACTTATAGTTCTATGCAGGTGTTTCATTTCCACTTGTAGCAGCTGCTTTTGAATAATCTTACTAATTTTAAAGTGTCAAATATAATGCCATACATTTTTAAAATATTTCCTCATTATCATGCTAATGTTTGTAGGATCTATAGTGATGTTTTCTTTTTGTGTTCTTAATATTGATCATTTGAGATTTGTCTTTTGTTCTGTGTTTAGTCATCTTGGCTTTTTATCAATTAACTTTTCAAAGAAACTACTTATACATTTGTTGTTTTCTGTATTGTTTGTCCATTTTCTATTCATGTTTGCTTCTATATTAACATTTGTTGTTTAACTGCTTCCTTATTTTGGATTTAGTTTACTCTTTTTTGGTACTTTTATAAACTGGAATGTTAGATTATTAAGTTTTACACTTTTCTTCATTTTCTAATGTAGGCATTTAGTGCTGTAAAATTCATTATAATTAATGTGCAGCTGCATTTCACACGTTTTGATAGTCTCTGCTTTCATTATCATTTAGTTTGAAAGATTTTCTAATTTCCCATGTGATTTATGTACCCAGGAGTTATATAAAATTGTGTTGTTTAATTTCCCAATACTTAGAAATTTACTTGTTGATATTATTATTGATTCTTACCTAAATACCATTGTTGTCAGAAAATATGCTTTGCTTATTTAAATTATAAAATATTTATTAAGCTCAGCCTATGGTTTATCTTAATGAATGTTGCATGTTCACTTGAAATTAATGTACCTTCTTCAGTGTGGGAGTGTAATGTTCTCTAAATGTCAATTCAATCAAGTTGGTTGATAATTTGTTGTTGTTGTTGCTATTGTTGGGTTTTTCTCACATCCTCCATCCTTAATGATTTTTGGTCTGGATGTTCTATGAATTATTGTAAATGTGGATGTCTTTATATTTCCCTGTGTAATTCTTTATATTTTCCTTTGGTTGTATCCGTTTATTTTTTCACATATTTTTAAAATAATTTATTGAGGTAAAATTCATATAACATAAAATTGAACATTCTAAATTGAACAATTCAGCGGCATTTAATACATTCACAGTGTTGTTTAACCACCACCTCTATCTAGTTCAAAAACATTTCCATCCATACAATGCAAAACATCTTACCCATGAAACAATTCTTCCCCTTCCACCTCTTTCTCAGCTTCTGGCAACTACCAATCAGTGCTTTGTCTCTATGAGCTTATCTATTCTGGAGAGTTTATGTACATGGAATCATATCTTATTTGTTCTTTTCTGTCTGGTTTCTTTCACTTAGGGTAATGTCTTGTAGGTGCCTCCATTTTGAAGTATGTGTCAGTACTTCATTCCTTGTTATGGTTTAATAATTCCATTATATGCCTATGGTACAATTGTTTATTCATCCATTGATGGAAATCTGGGCTGTTTCCAACTTTTGGCTATTGTGAATAGGGCCACCGTGAACATGAATGCACACATACTCATGTGAGTGCCTTTTAAAAATTCTTTTGCGTATACACCTTTTGTCTTTAACTTTTTGAGGAATTACCAAAATCCTTCACAGAGCAGCTGTAACTTCCCACCTGTAATGTATACAAATTCCAATTCTTCCACATCCTCACCATCACTTATTGTTTTCCATTTTAAAAAATTACAGTCCTCCTGGTGGGTAGGAACTCGTACTTCACTGGCATTTTGATTTCAATTTTGCTAATGATTAATAATGTTGGACATATTTTTATGAGTTTTCTGGGCCTTTGAATATTTTCTTTGGAAAAAATGTTTATTCAAATCCCTTGTTCATTTTTAAACTAGGTTGTTTGAATTTTGTTGTGGAGTTTTAATAATTCTTTTTATATTCTGTTTAATAGACCCTTATTAAATACATGATTTGCAAATATTTTCTGTAGATTCACTAAATTCTCCATTCTCTTTAATTTTCCAATTAAAACACTTTTTAGATAATACATTTTAAGGCACAAACTTTAAAATTTTGGTGACATTCTATTTCTCTATTTTTTTTAATTGTGCATGCTTTTCGTGTCATACCTAAGAATCCGGTGGTAAAGCCAAGGTCATGAAGATTTATCCATAATTTTTTCTATAAGTTTCATTGTTCTAATGCTTATATTTAGGTCATTGACTCATTTGCAACTATTTTGTGTACATGATTTAGGTTGAAGGTCCAACTACATTTTCTTTATTATTATTTTTTGAATGAGAAACTTTTATTGCATCGAGCCATTGTCGTTTTGGCATTGTATATAATAGTGTTTAGATTTCCCTGATTAATAAATATTTTTTGCTACTGTTTTAAGCAAGTATTTAGAAATTTATTCAATCTTTATTTATTTATTTTTTTCAAGATGGGGTCTCACTCTTTTGCCCAGTCTGGAGTGCAGTGGCACGATCTCACTGCAACCTCCACCTCCTGGGTTCAAGTGATTCTCCTGCCTCAGCCTCCTGGGTAGCTAGGACTACAGGAAGACGCCACCACACCTGGCTAACTTTTGTATTTTTAGTAGAGACAGTGTTTCACCATGTTTGCTAGGCTTTTCTCAAACTCCAGACCTCAGGAGATTGGCCTGCCTCGGCCTCCCAAAGTGCTGAGATTACAGGTGTGAGCCATCACGCCTGGCGTGATTTATTCTTTTTAAGGTTATCTTATTTTGTTTTAAGTTGACATGTAATAGTTGTACATATTTATGAGTTACGAGTAATATTTTCGTACATGTATACCATGAATAATGATCAAATCAGGATTAGCAAATCTATCACCTTGAATATTTATCATTTCTTTTGTCATAAACATTCAAAATCCTCTCTTCTAGCTTTTTGAAAATAAAAGTATTGTTAACCATATTCACTCAATAGTGCTACAGAGCATTAGAATTTATTCCTAGCACTAGCTGTGACTTTGTATCCATAAACCAGTCTTTTCTTATTCTCCCTTCCTATTCCTAGCCTTTCATAACCTGTATTCTACTCTCTACTTTCATAAGCTTTTATAAGTGAGAACATGCAGTATTTATCTTTATGTGTCTGACTTATTTCATTTAACATAATGTTCTCCAGGTTCATCCATGTTGTCACACATGACAGTATTTTCATTCTTTCTTATGGCTGAATAGTACTCTACCAACTTCATTTTTTTGTTTATAAATATCTAGTTGTCCCAGCACTGTCTGTTGAAGAGGTTATTCTATCCCCATTGAATAGTCTTAGCAATTACTTAAAGATCAACTGGTCATAGATAGATGGACAGATTGATGTATTCTGAATTCTGTTCCATTAGTCTCTATTCTTATGCCAAAAGCACACTATTTTTATTACTGCAGTTTTCTAGTGAATTTAAAGTTGTGAATTCCTAGTCCTCCAACATTGTTCTTGTTTTTCAAAATTATTCTGACTCCTTGGGCATCTTTCAATTACATACACATTTGAGGATTCAGTTTTCGATTTAATTTCAGAAAATGAGCTTAAGAAATGCTACTGTTTGCATGGAATGTGTTGATCACCTTGGGTAGTATTGCCATTTTAACAGTATCAGGTCTTCCAATTCATGAACACGTGATAACTTTCAACTTGTTTACATCTTTTAACATTTATTTCAGCAATGCCTCATAATTTTTGGCCTGCAGGTCTTCCACATATTGGATTAAATTTAAGCCTCAGTATTTCATTTCTAACTTCATTCCATTGTGGTTGCAGGATATATTTTGCATTACTTTAATCTTAAAATTATTCAGACGTGTTTTTGGTCTAACATCCACTTTGAATAGGTATATTTCATTCTTGTGGATGCTATTGTAAATATATATCTTTTTAAAATTTCCTTTTTGGGTTGTTTATTGCTGGTGTATGGAAACATGATTGATTCTTCCCTATTGGTCTTATATCATGCAACTTTGTTCAATTTGTGTATTAGCTCTAGCTACTTTTTATGGATTCTTGGCTTTTTTTTTCTATAGAAGATCATGCCATTTGTGAATAGTTTCATTTCCTTCTTTCCAATAATAATGCTTTATTATTTATTTTTCTTGCCTAAATACTTTGGCTACAAATTTCAGTATAATGTTGAATACCAATAGTAGAAGCAGGCCCACTTGTGTTGTTCCTGATCTCAGAGGGAAAACTTCTAGTTTATCACCGTTGACTGTAACCTTAGATGCTGGGTTTTCATAAATGTCTTTTATCATGTTGAGAACATTCCCTTTTATTCTTAATTTTCTGAATGTTGTGAAATAGTATTAAATTTTGTCAAATCTTTTTTATGTAAATTGATATATATATATAAATTTCATTTGTTCTGTTAATGTGTATGTTACAGTGATTAAATTTCTTATATTAAAACATCCTTTCATTCTTTGGATAAATCTCGCTTGGCCATGATGTATAATCCCTTTAGCATGCTATTGAATTTAATTTGCTAATATTTTGTTAAAGATTTGGGCTTCTACATTTATAATGAATATTTGCTCGTAATTTTATTCTCTTATATTGTTTATCTGGCTTTGGTATCATGGTAATGCTGGCCTCAAAATGAGTTAGAAAGTATTTCTTCCTGCTCTATGTTTTTGAAGAATTTGAGAAGTATTGATACTAATTTTTCTTTAAGTGTTTAGTAGAATTTACCAGTGAAGCTGTCTAGTTTTGGATTTTCCATTTTTGGGAGATGATTGATTAGGAATTCAATCTCCTTACTTTTTCTAAGCCTGTTCAGATTTTCTGTTTCTTCTTGAGTCAGATTTGATAATTTGTGTATTTCTAAGAATTAGTCCATTTTATTTAGGTTATCTAATTTGTTGGTGTAAAAACTCATATAATGTTTTTATAATTATTTTTATTTCAGTAAGTAGCAGTACTTTATTCCAGTAGTAGCATTCTCATTTTCATTTCTGACTTTACTTGGTGTTTTTTGGTTTTTGATTTTGCTGTTCTAGCTAAAGATATCTCAATTTATTAATCTTTCCATAAACTATCCTTTGTTTTTGTTGATTAGAGCTTTTAGTTTCTAGCTCATTTTTCTTTAATTGACTTTATTATTTATTTTCTTCGCTAGCTTTGGATTTAGTTTGCTCTTCTTTGTCTAGTTCTTTAAGGTGTAGCATTAGTTTGTTGAATAGAGGTCTCTCTTATTCTTTAATGTAGGTATATTCTGCCATAAATTTCCTTCAGAGCCCTGCCTTTGGTGCATCCCATATATTTTGGCATGTATATTTCCCTTTTCATTATCTTTAAATATTTTTAATTACCTTTGTGTATTTTCTCTTGTTTCATTGGTTGTTTAAAAATGTGCTGTTTGATTTTTACATATTTTAAAATTTTCCAGTTTTTCTGCAGTTATTAATTTCTAACTTCATTGTGGTTAGAGGATGTATTTCATGTCTTTCAAATTTATTCAAATTTGGTTTTGGTTTAATATCCCCTTTTAATTAATATCTCAACTTAAACTTCAATATCATACAAAAAATCTATTATACATCTCTACTCAAACTTTTTATGCTGTTGTCAAACATATCAATATGATTTATATATAATATAGATTTATAGTTATTTTTATACATTTTAAAAATGATTCAGGAAATGAAAAGTGGAGTTACATTCTAAAAATACATAATATTGGTTTCAAAATTTGCTTATATAGCTATCTTTGCTGGAAGTCTTTACTTTTTTTCATGTGGCTCTGTATTCTAATGTCCTTTCATCTCAACTTGAAAGATTTCCTTTAGCATTTATTGTATGGCTGAGCTACTGGTAATAAACTCTCTCTACTTTTATGATCTGTGAATGTTTTAATTTTATAATCATTTTTGAAGAATAGACTTGACAGTTGTAGAATTATTGGTTGAGATTTATTATTATTCTTTCAGCACTTTACACCCTCATACTACCTTCTGTTCTACATGGTTTCTGATGAGACATCAGCTGTTAAACAAATTGAGGATAACTTGTAAGTGATAAGTTGCTTCTCTCTTGATATTTTCAAGTTTCTGTTTGTCTTTGTCTTTGTCTGTCAACAATTTTATTATTATATGTCTCAGTGTGGCTCTCTTTGGGATTATCCTACCTGGAGTTCTTTGAACTTCTAGGATGTATAGATTCATGTCTTCCATCACATTTGGGAAGTTTGGGCCATTATTTCTTTAAATATTATTTAGCCTCTTTCTCTCTTCCTCTTCTGAAAGCTACATATTTGCAAATGTTGATCTGCTTGATTGTGTCCTACAGGTCCCTTAGGCTCTGTTTACTTCTCTCCATTATTTTTCCTCTACTCCTTACATGGAGTAATTTAAATAGTCCTATATTTAAGTTTGCTAAATCTGTCTTCTCTCTGTTTAATATTATTGTCAAACTGCTGTAGTTTTTCATTTCAGTGATTGTAAAACTATATTCAGTTATTATTTAGTTTTTCATGCATATTTAACACAGGTAATTCAAGATCTTTTTCTACTAAGTCACATATCCGGGCTTTCTTAGGTACAGTATCTGTGCATACACACAGACACACACATACACACACACACACACACACACACACACACACACACGTATATATCCTTTTGAATGAACCATACTTTCCTGTTCCTTTGTACTGTTTGTATTTTTTTGTCTCTTGAAAACCAGAAATCGAATGCAATAAATCTGGAAATCAGATTCTTTCTCTTCACTACAATTTGCTGTTGTTGATTTTTGATAGCCACACATATCTGCTTAGTGATTTTCCAAATTGTTTTTGAAAGTTTATATTCATTGTTACATGGTCACCAATGTCTCGGTTCCTATGGCTTGTGTTCAACTAGTGTTTGATGGAAATTCAACTAGCGTTTAATGCCAAGAGATTTCAAAAAGCAACAACAACAAAAACCACATTTCCCATTTGTAGATTTTCTCTGTGCTGGGGCACTTCTTTAACATTTTGCCAGGCCGTTTACAACTCTGCCTAAGGCTTCATTACCTACTTGCACTGTACCTGGTGATCAGCCAGAGGTAAAGCATTAGAGCATGCATTTGATTTTCAAAATTCTTCATCATACATGTGTACTTTTGAATGCCTTTGACATGCATGTGGCTTTCTATATTATCCAACACACATGTGTACTTTCGAATGCCCTAATTTTCCCAAGACTCCCCTTCTCCTGATATTTTTCTCTCAGACTTTAAACCACCTATTGTATGTCTTAATGGTAAGTTTTCCCCAGATACTATCAGATTCTTACTCCACCTTGCAGTGTTTTACAGCAACACCTATTAGTTTTCTTCTCTGAATGAGTTTTGATTTAAGTAAAACAGATAAGCACCTTGCATCAGTCCTTCAAGTAGCCTCCAGATAGATTAGCAAAGACAGAAACAATGATGTATGAATAAGATGTGCTCTGCTCTCTCTGGAGCAAGGGACCAGGTTCCCATACTGACTGAGGCTGTGGGCTGCTATATTCAAGACTGTCATGAAGCCAAAGAAAGGTAGGTAGAATCACCAGAAACATTTCCCACTGTTTTTTAAGTTGCCTTTTTCTTGATACATAGTTTTCTTAGTTGCTGTAGACCTGTGACTGTTTTCCAAAAATCTAACAGAATTGGTTCTGACCATTTATGGTTATTTCTCAATGTTTCTTTGTACAGAGAGGTGGCTGTAGCTGCCTATTCTGTCATTTTGCTGACATTTGCTTCATGTATTTGAAACACTTTTCTGAAGTATGTTTACATTTATGATTCTTATGTATTTTGACTATTTGACACTTCACCATTACTCTTTGCTTTGACATCTTATTCTGTATGATTCAAGATAAACACTCCAACCTCTCTATGCTAAGTATTTGTATGAAATATCTTCTCTATTCTCTTCTGCAGAATATTTATTCTTGTTTCAGCAGGCAGTGCCATTAAAGGGTGATTACCTTAAACTTGTTGCCTTGTTTTTGGTTTGTTGATGCAGATCTGTGAAATTCTCAGAGTTTCCCAAGCCCATATAACTTGGTGAGACAAAACTTTCAAATCTGTCTTCCTTTGGGATCCTATTAAGGCTTGAGTTTAGTCTTATTCAAAGTGAGTATGGGGTAGGTCTTACTCTCCATGGTTATCTTCACTCCTTTATGTTAATAAAGTGGCATTTCTATTATTTTTTTGGCTGCTAGGGCTACAAAGAAGTGGTCAATGAGACTTACTCTGGCATGGTCAGGATTCCAACATTTCTCAGCACTGCTTTCCCCCATCAGCGTTCAGCATCAGTATCTCTGTTCCATTCTCAACAACCTCACAGCAGCTGTTTAGTAAACCTTGATTGGATTTTCCCAAACATAGAAGGCCTATCTCTCAACAACAGACTCATAGGGAGCCCTTATAGTAAATTCTGGACACCTTATCTTCTTGGTTCCACCTCCCCAATGTTCCATCTCAGATTTCACCCTTTTCAGTGGCCTCAAATTATGATTTCTGCTGCTTAGTTTCAGCTGGACAGTCCTGTTCTACTAGAGTTGCATCACTTTTTGCCCAAATGAGAAATTTTTTTCCCATGCAGATAGCTGTATAATTGAAAAAGATCATCTCACAGCCTCCTCGTGACTTTGGAGTCTTGTGCTGCCTGTTTTCCATTGCCTGAAAAACAGTTGGCCACTGTATATTATCCAGTTCTGTAGTTGTTATGGCGGGAGGGCTAGTCTTGTAAGCCACCTCTCCGTTAGCAAAAGTGGAAACTTCATCATAATTATTTTATTATCTTTGTTATTTCCATTGTAGTCATTTCTTAAGTGTTTTCTCTCTTGCATTTCCTTGCTTTATCATGTGCGTTGGAGTTTTTGATTGAACGCCAGCTATTTTTTGAGGCAGAACAACAAAGACAGGTAAACAAGGTCTGAATCCAAATAATAGTGTACCACATCTTCTGTCAGGACAGCACTGAGGGGAGTGCTCTGAGTGAGTCTAATCTTTTGATGGCCTCTGTCAGGTTATTCTTGCAGGTTTAATTGATTTTGTTTGCCTATAATTTCAAATTTTTTAGGGCCATATTGGGACTTTAGATTTCCTTTAGAAAGGCTCAGGACCTGAACAGTAGAGATATTCCAGAGTTCTCTTCATCCTTTAAAAATGAGCTGCCAGTTTTCTGAATGCTGGGAGATCTCGCTCTAGCGAGTGCTAGCTTGTAGACTAGCACTAAGCTTTTTGGTTACTAAAGAATTTTCTATGTTAATTCCCACCATGTCCCCTGCTTTCTGTGCTGCCAAAGATATCTCTCATCTTTGCTGCTCCATTCCAACTTTCAGATGACAGCTGCAGTCCACTTGTGAAAAAGAGATTTCTGTGAGCATTCCTGTTGGCCTTTGTCATATTTGCTGTTTTGCATTTCATATGAGAATGAGTGTTTGTGTTGGTGTAACCTCAGTCTGGGGCTAGTACTCTATAGAATTTGAATCAAATTTTCTGGTTCCCACATACATTTCATAAATGTGTAGAAGGTTGGATTTTTCTTCAATTTTCTGGCCTATGGTGAGTTTCTTCTCTGCTAGAGATAATAGTAATACTATGTCTTTTTTCTCATAGCAAGTTTTCATAATTTTTTGAAATTTAGTTTGGTGAGGCTCTCTTAGGGGTTTTGAAAGAGCTAACTGCTTCTCATGTCAGGTAGGAACAATGGGCTCTTACAAACTTCTCTCCTATGTCTTTGGTTTTGTACATATACATCGTTATTTCAAACACCAAATCTCCAGAAGTCCAGACTGAGATTCACCATGCTTTGAGTGTTTTGGTAAACACTGTCACAGTTCACAAAAGCAGTGTTCAACAGATAAAACTCTGAGCATTAAGTTTAGTTGGTATTCAGGCGTTTAGGCAGTTAATTTTTTATTTTTCAAATGCAGAATTTTTATTTTTAGGTCACTGTTCCCCTTCAGAAAGTCTTTCATATTGCTGACTTTCTTGACATTAGGGTGAAAGATTATGAATGGTTTAAAGGGATTGTTGATAACTGTTAGAATTAACTATGTAAAAATAAATTTATAAGTGAGGCATTGTTCACCAATTGACTCATTGTTATTTCTTTCTCTAATAATGGGTCTAATATGTTACTATTACTACTAATTTTACGATTAATAATACATTGTACTAATGTATGTTCTGATTTCAAAATAAGGATGGTTTTAGAATGTGATTTTATAAAACCTAATATTTTAAAGAAAATTATTTAAATAATGCTTAACAATGTCAATATGTTTGTGATTTTCTTTTTTAAATATATGTACATAGTCTTACATATAATGCAGTATCACATCAGGTAGGACATTTACTCTTATTTCATAAATTCAGATATGTTTGAAACACTTCTTTTATTTTTCATAACAAGACAACCTTTATTCACCATACATTTCCTCCTTCCACCTTCCTTTAACTTGTGTGTCCACCACCTAGATGACCCAAGCTTCTGTTTCTTTCTGTAGCTTACAATGATAGAAGTTTTAATTACCTGACGCTTATTGAGTCTCCCTCCTATATGGGAATTTTGGATTCCCATATATATGTAGGGAATTATATATGTTTTTTCTTCTATTAATCTGTCTTATGTTAATTTAATTCATAGACCAGCCAAAGAACCTATAAGGGTAGATGGAAGTCATTTTCTATCCCCCCACTTCTTCAAAGTATTTTATTTTAGTTTTAGTTTAGTAAGTTTTGGTGTACAGGTTGTTTTTGGTTACATGGATAACTTATTTAGCGGTAATTTCTGAGATTTTAGTGCACCCATCACCTGAGCGGTGTACATTGTACCCAATATGTAGTCTTTTATCCCTAACTCCTCTCCCAACTGAGTCCTCAAAGCCCATTATACCAAACTTATGCCTTTGCATCCTCATAGCTTAGCTTCCTCTTATAAGTCAGAACATACGATATTTGCTTTTCCATTCCTGAGTTACTTCACTTAGAATAATGGGCAGTTTAAAATCTAATGTGAATATATCTTAGAAGTTTAGAAAGCATGTAGAACTGTTCTCTTTCTGGGTTATTAGCCCTTAGAGTTCTCCCTTCTGATTCCTTCATCTACTACATATAGCTGCTCCTATACAGAAACTTTCTAAGATAACTTCTGTCCTCCCTTTAAATAAGCAGAAAGGATGATGGAATGAAGAAGATTCTAAAAGAGGAGAAAGCTATAGGGGAGAATAAAGGGTTAGAGAGAGAGCCAGAGGGGAAAAGGCTGAGAGGCTGCCTGAAATATTGAAAATAGATGATTACAAGGGAGGCTCCTGGGAGAACTCAGGCAGGCTTCCTGGCAGAACAGGAGACTGGTGTCTAGAGCTCAGTAACTCAGCTCCCATGTGTCCTCAGTATCATCTGTGTAGAAAGTCAGCTAGCAAAGGGATGGAGGATGCTGGCTCTGTTCCTGTAAGTTATTTCTGGATGCATTATTCATATTTGATAAATCATTTAGAGGCAGCTACTTTATTAGCTTATAAAGCACATTATACGGTTTTAAATTGTTAATACAGGCTGTTGTGATGCATATTGTAGCTCAGAAAAGCCATGCATCACTTTAATTCATAGCCTCATTATAAAGCTTGTTACAAAGTGCTGCATTATTGCATGAGGGATAGTGTAGCAACATTTCTACAAGAAACCTGAATGTTTTATTTACATCATTGGTTGCTTGGTATAGACCATAAGAAATGCATTGGAAGATGGAACTAGATCAGATTTTAAACTTCTTAAGGACAGACCAAACATCCTCCTCTTCTAGACTTCTCTTAGTCTAGACTTTGCACCTGGTGCTAGCCTGGTTTCTGCATAATAAGTATTCAGAAAAGTTTTGCTTCAGTGAGCAGTCACTTGGTGACCTTGGACAAGTTGGCTTGTCTACTTCTTGTCCATATTCAGAAAGACTGGTATAAGCCTGAGCACAGGTCCCATTTATAATCTACTCATTTAAGTGACTTTCATCACTATCTTTGTGCCAGGAACTCTGCTGGACATAGGAGATAAAATGTTTTGCATCATATCCCTACTCCCTGGCTTCAGGAAGTTTACGACTGTTCCTAGTGAAAAGGAGAAATGGAATGTATTTTTATTGGAGCATTGAAATTAACTGAATTTTGTATAATTTGTATAAGACAAAGGTAGTATAGTAGTAAATTAATCTGATATCTAGAAGTCTGCGTGATCAGTAGACCTTCATTCAAATGGAAAATAAAACCATTTCTCCAGGAAGTGAGCTTGAGAAAGAAGTTAAACAGCAGCAAACCACCTAAGTGTGAGTCCTAGTTCCCTGACTGGCTGCGTGTCCTTGGTCATTTAGTCTCTACTTGTGCTCAGTTTTCCTCTGTAAAATGAGAATATTGTTGCCTGTCTCATTGATACGTACACAAATGCTTAGCTGCAAGTCTGGAACACTACAGGTGCTCAGCACATTTATTGTTTCAATCGTTCCGCAATTGAAAGCAGAAGGTGGACATACTCCTAAAATTCACCTGAACCCTAACAGGTGCACACCATGGCAGTCACAATTGTAAAGCATCAAGGATGAAACTGTATTTTAGGTTAGTGTTAAAGCCTCTAAATGTTATAGGTTCTCTTTGGTTCATGTATAATCCAAGTGGGTACCCTGTGCCTTGACATCTTTCACTTCTGGTAAATTGTTACTCTCTATACATAGCTTTATAAGACTAAAACAATGTCCTTTCACTCAAAATCGGCAGAAACCCTCATCAGCTGGGGGGCGAGAATTCATGATAAAGAGGCATCAGAAATGATGCAAATTGGAAGAGAGTCATGAAGGGCATTGAACATTAGTCCAAAGAATGCGGCTGATGAGCAGACAATAGGGTGCCAATGCTGTTCCCTAAAGGCTTAAGGAAAATACTACATCATTAGCGTTTGACTTTTGAAAGGCATATGGATCTATGTGTGTAAAGAGAGGAGGAGGTGGTAGGTGTGGAGCCTATATGAAAAGAAAAAAAAAATATGTGTTAACAAGTTTGGACAGGACAACTGCCTTATTGTCTTCCAGATTCTGCGTTTTCTGCTTCCCTCAATTTTCCTGACATCCCTACCACCTCTAACTCACGTGAATCACCAGGGTTCCATGTTGACCCAGTTTTCCTTCCATGCTACAGAAAAATAATGCGCCCTGTGAGCTGTCTATAAGAAATAAGCACCCCTGTAAGTTTCCTAAGGATATCCAGGAAAAGCAGAGATGAGAAAACTTTGGAAAGGAAAGAAAAGTAATATCTGAATGATGTTATTGCACTAAGCTCTGAAATTAGAAAATGCCTTCTTCCTATATGTGGAAAATGTACAGTAACATTTGCCCCTGTATTTATTGCTAGCTTATGGAATGGTGAAGTATAGAAAACTGTGCCCCGAATCACCTGCATGCTGTGGCTTAGTCTCACTAGAAATAAATTTTCATAATTTGATAAACACTTCTCTAATTTTTTAAATTTTAAGTTCTGAGGTACATGTGCAGGATGTGCAGGTTTGTTACATAGGTAAATGTGTGCCACTTTCTGAATGCTAAACCAGAAAAAACAAGATGAGTCTCACACATTTTAGAGTTAATGAAGTTCAATGTTAGCAAGTCACTTACATCACAAATAAGCATAGGAAAAAAAAAAGAGGGATCTGTGCAAATATTTTTTTTAGATGAGATTTCTGCTAACAGGTGAATATCCAGACCAAAGAAACTTCTTCATCTGGCACCCTTTGATTTATTAATCCATGAAATAGAGTAAGGGACAGAAGTACAAACAATCTAGCAATGCCCCCAGAAGAAGAGTTGCTAACATTGATGGACTTTCTTACAACTTTTTATTTACAAAACTAGCACTGTATGTATTTTAACTCTAATTCCAAAACTTTGACATTTTTGTTATGTAGGAAGCAGATAAGTGATGGATTCCTCTATTCAATTCCCTTGGCATTAGATATGGGAAGTTGGCAGAAAAACCTATAATATAATCTTAACTAATGTGCAGGAACTCATGGGTTCATACAGAAATCATGACATAATCAAGAGTTTCAGTCTTTAGCTGGTTAGATTATGTGCACCAAAATGGGTTCTCCTCTCTCCTTTGGTTAAGACTGAAATACTTAGTGCATGTCTACAGTAAATTCCAAGGCTGCCTTTTCCAAGTTCAAGGAAAGCTTCCCAAGAGTTACCAGGAAATGTCTCCCATGGAGCAAATGGGAAGATATTAGAGGATCGGGATTGCTTTTATTTAAAAGTTTACCCATGGCTGGGCACGGTAGCTCACGCCTGTAATCCCAGCACTTTGGGAGGCCGAGGCAGGTGGATCATGAGGTCAGGAGATCGAGACCATCCTGGCTAACACGGTGAAACCCCGTCTCTACTAAAACTACAAAAAAATCAGCCGGGCGTGGTGGCGGGCGCCGGTACTCCCAGCGACTCCGGAGGCTGATGCCGGAGAATGGCGTGAACCCGCGAGGCGGAGCTTGCAGCGAGTCGAGATCTAGTCACTGCACTCCAGCCTGGGCGACAGAGTGAGACTCTGTCTTAGAAAAAAAAAAAAAAAAAATTACCCATGAATCATTTTTTTCAGCTCCTATTATTTTGCTTGTTCTAGACCCCAAGACTTCAAGGCCTTGGCTGCTGTCTTGTTAAGATCCCTCTTCTCTAAAGTAAAGGAACAAAGCAGAACCGTTTCCCAGGTGCCTCTTTTTGTTTCAATACAAAGCATGGAGGCTTCTTTCAGGTTTCATGTGTTTACTGTTGGTAAAAACAGAGGAACAGAGGAGTGAAGAATAACCATAAAACACACATGCATGCAAACACTTCCACAGTATCTCTTGCATTTATGCAGGTCTTTCAGTGTGTATAATCATTCTATAGACAGGATCTCATTGGGAAGGGGCAAAAGGACTTTTAGCCCTACTTTATGTATAAAGAAACATAGATCTTAAAAGTTTAAAAGATTTACCCTTTAGCTAGAAATGGTGGAACTGGAGATGTTATTGATGCTGACTCTCTTGGCTGCCTGGCTCCTTCTAACACAGCATGAGGAACACTTAGCAGTGCTAATAAGAATTTCTCTAGAATTTGCTGAAATGTCAGTGAGATGAAGCAGGTTTTTACATTGTTATCATTTGTAAGCATTTACAACTTACCAAGTAATATATGTCTATATGCATATGTATGTATGGAATTCCATGCTAACAATCCCACAAGAGAGGTATTTTCTTCCTAATTTTGTAGATCGGAATGTCTATTCTAATTGCCCATTTCGAACCGTATACTGAGTCCTGTCTGCCTCCAGCCCCATCATACCCTCTGTCATGAAAGGATCTCTGAACTACTCCTTGGGATAATCAGATATGATCACTTTCCTGCTCTTCTAGTCCTGCACTTCCCCCATGTCACTATGGAAAGCAGTGAAGTGTGGGACAGGGGTTGGGGGTGTAGCTTCTCCCCTTCTCATTCCTTATTTATTTTCCCCCTATTAGCCTCTGGCTAGACCCAGTCTCTAAGTGACTTCTGATCTTCTTAGACAGTAGCCTGAGTTACTTTGGACCATTGTGACATGCAATTCCAGAGGGCACCATTTACTTCTGTAGTTACAGTCATGAGTATTTCTGGACACATGGTAGTTAAGTGTTAGGAGGAATAGGTGCCCTTTTTTTTCACCTATACAAATGTGCCATTTGAGCCGGAGGGCTGTTAGTGACTCTGCTCCTCTCAGGCAGAAGTGATCAGGCCTACCCTCCTGCATATCCAACTTCTCTTCCCAATTCTCTGAATGATGCATAGTCCTTTGTTCCAGATGAAAGAGTCACAATATAATTATTAGAAGTTATACGCATATATTCCTTTCTACAGATAACTAGATTCAGTGTTTTCATCAAGTCTAAACAAGCAAGTTGTTCTCAACAGAACAAATTGCATTGCATTTGACAAGTCTGTACGTTTGCTGTATTTCCTCTGCATTAACAAAATGTAACATAATAACCAAATTCTCTAAACTATCATATTAACTCTCTAACAAAAGAAAAACAAATCTTTCATTCCTCGACCACTAATAATTTTTTAAAATTTGTCTTTTCTATTTTTTGGCTAATTAACTGGTTTAGCATGACCATTTTTTTTTTTCTCATCTCTGCTGTTCTTTGGAAATGTGAACTGCTATATTCCTTTATATAAATATTTTGAAATACAGTGAACATCTTCTGGTATTGGACAAGTAGAGTGTTTCCATTTTCTCTTTTGCTATTATAAATAGCATGAGCATCTTTTTGCATATTTAAATAATTTTTTCAAAAGATAAATTCTGAGAAATAGAATCATTTGGTAAAACAGGAGTATGTTTAATGATCTTGAAATGTGGAGCCAAACTGATTTATAAGGAACACTGTGTTGTTTTATTCCCCTAATAGAAGCATTTTGAAAGCCTGCCACACTCCACTATCACCAACCTTGAAATAATTTGATAACAAAGAATATCCATATGTTTTAATATGCATTTTTTCTTCTAGAGAAGTTATTCTTTCACATGTTTATCAGACGTATTATGTTTATATTTCTTCTTTTTAAAACATTTTTTTTCATGTTCATAGCCCATTTGTCTATTATTGTGTTAGTGCTTTTCTTATTTGTTTTCAGAGGCACATTATTTATTCATGATATTATTTCTTTGTTTATAATCTATTTAATATATATTCTTGAGCTGATGTTTTTACTTCTCTTTCTTTTATCTTTGAGAGCCCACAACCCTCAAGTTATCCTTGACGTGAGTGGAATATTTATTTATGGATGATTGTAGAATTTTATATTTTTAGTTTTTAGAAGTGATCTCTTAAATTACCTGGAAAATATGTATCTCTGTATATCTAGGTGGCATGTTGTAAGTATTATCCAATTAGATAATTTTCCAACTACCTGTACTAAATATTCAACCCTTCCCCATTGACTGGTGATTATTCCTCAATTGCTGGGGAACTGGCTCTCCAAATGACCATCTGCCTCACTGGACTCTGCCCATTACCACCCTGGCTGGGCCCTAAGTGGCCCCACCTATCATACCTTCAACTGGACTTGACCATCCCTGATAATCATCTAATATTTTTTAAGAGAGGTTTTTAAATATACTGTGCATCTGAGTTAAAAATATTAAAGCCTTCTTGCTTTTGATTTTGTAATTTTTAAAAAATTCCAATTGATAACTGAACACCTTGGCTTAATTATCTTTAAAAAGTAATAGAAAAATGCCAGATAAGTTGATTAAAGCAGTAGTAATACCAAGGCAAATTAGGATATGCCTATCTACTTCTCTTATCAGAAGGAGATCACCAAAAAAAAAACTGTCTTATGTAGTTGGGAGATTTGGGGTATTATTTATGTTACCTGAAATCATTGAGTTCTCTAAGTTGTCCAATATTGCCTAAGCATGTAAATTATATAACCGTAAATATAGAAAAAAAATGTAGGTTTTGAAACTTGGATGAGTGCAAAAGGGAGAGGAATCTTTATGAAATTAACCAAAGGGAAAGGGCTGGAGTCAAGGGCGACTGTAAATCAATTAAGAGTACATGTGGGTGTATACCAGATATTGTCTTTTATTTCATTTATTGGCTAAATAGTGAATCTTAGTGTTGTTCTGGCATTTAGTTATCTATATTTTAGCTGTTTGAAAAAACCTACTTTAGGTTAGATAGATACTTACCTATCATTTTAAATTCAAAAGAATCTTGAATTCTATATTATTTTAGGTATTAGAACTGCCCTGTGTGACCAAGTTGTGGCTCTAGTTATAGATTTAGGGACTCACATACCAAAAAACAACAACAACAACAAAAAACTTTAGTCTTTACACAGGTGCTTATCTTATTATGGGAGACCATCTTGTGTGAAGTTAAGAAACTTAAACTCCAGAGTCAGAAAATAAGGGTTCATTGTATATTCCTGCCACCTACTTGACTAGGCAGTTGAACTTTCTATGCCTCAGAGGCACTCTGTGAAATGAGGTTGGCAATCATTGTGCCTAGTCCAAGTTTTTCGTGAGGTTTTCAGTGAGGTTCAGTGGGAAAAAGTCAGTTATATTCCTTATGGAGCTAACACTATACATTAGCTGTTATAACATTAATGTCCCACTTTCTTGGAAGTGTTCAATGTTATCTTACTGATACGCAGAATAAAAGAGAGATTATATGACTTCACAAGGATAGTATTTTATCACAGCAAGAAGAAAAGTTTATGTGTGTGTGTGTGTGTGTGTGTGTGCATGTGCATGCAGAACTAAATGTTCTACTGACCTCTTGGATAACTTGAGGATTGTGGGCTTTTTAGGATTTAAAAAAATGAGAATTAAAGTTCCCAACTCAGGAATATATTTTAAATAAATTATAAACAAAGATATAATGTCATAATTGCGCATGTGTCTGTGGAGGATGTGTGTGTATGTTCTTTGACATAATCTCACAGGTATTTACACTTGTCAAAACTCATCAAACTGTACATTTAAGATCTATGCATCTTATTGTATCTAAATTATACATCAGTGAAGATGTAATTTAAAAATTTAAAAACTCAAACAAGTTCTTTGAGACCTGAGATTGTTTAGAGCCTTCAATGTTCAGAGCACAGTCCCTGGTACCTAGTAGATGATTAATAAATATTTGTTAAACTGGGAATCAAATCCAATGTGTTATTGACTTTGATTAGTAATTATCTCTAGGGTATCTGCTGGATCTAATAAGCAGTGATGAGCGCTGTCATGAGTACTTTTTTGTATTTCATTTATTCCTGAAATTCATTGTTATTTGTTTTTCATTAACAAATAATTATATATGCATATATATTTAGGTTACAGTGTGTTGTTTTTATATATGTATGACTATTTTTGAGGTTGGTTCTTGTGGATCTCATTTTCTGTGCTTGTGATATGGGAGGGAGGGATGCCCTTCTCTAAGCTCCACACCAGTTCTAAGATGCTAGAATTCACAGGCTTTCTATTCCTAGTCTACTATGTTTGAGGATGAAAAAATTTTGCTCTCTGGGAGTACAAAACACAGCTCCAAAGCTAGGCTAGGTGCAAACTAGAATGAATCCAGAGACACAGAGCAGCTCTCCCCTGCCCCAGCCTCACGGGTGGATACACATGATATTTGGCCTCCTTTCCCCTTCCATTTCAGTGGAGTTCCACTGCATTCCAGCTGCAGGATAAACAAAGCATTTACCCCAGTCAATTTTAACAGCCTTTTCTTTGCACATTTGCATATAGCTTAACTTTTATACAGCCATGGGAAGCTCATAAAATCTCAGCCTGGGCTGACCATTAAAACAAACAAACAAACAAACAAAACAATGGATTTTTATATATTGCTGGGTGTGCATACTTCTTGGAAACAGTAGTGGAACTGCAGGAGCCTTTAAAACTAATTAACAGCCCCCTGTTGGGGACACAGCACTCAGCAGTGATTTATCCTGGGTGGGATTGCAGACCTGTGCAGCAGAACTTCAAAACCTGTGTACAGATCTGAGGGGACTTATGAAGTGGTGTTACTTATGACACACACCTCTCATTACCAACTTTTTGGTAGAAAGTACAGTAGAAATATTTAATACATCTCTATCTTAATCGGAGAGGTAACAACAGGTAATTCTTTGCTATAATGTGTTTCCTACCACTACAGCCTCCCGGATAGTACGGTACGTTTTCCCTTCTTCCTATACATATTATTGCATGTTTTAGAAATTCAGGTAAAAACGATATTCCTGCTGCAGTTTCTGGTGCTTCTGACATGTTTTAAAACATGTGACTTTAGGACCTATTGTAGTTATATGATTTGTAGCCCTAAAAGCTTCCTTTGCTCTTTCTAAGAGAATAATCTGATGCTGTGAAATTGTAGACTTTAACAGTACCTTTTCTCTCAGGTAATTCTGTAGCTGCAGAAGCAGAATGATTTGCAATGTCTAATTTCTCCCCAGAAGTCCAAAAATGTAGAGTTATTAAAAGCTTGGAGAAGGGGGTGGCATAGAACATGGTTGTTTTCATTCCTACTAACTTCTCTGGTGCTTCTTTCTCAGATGAAGGAGTTTCTTACTGATTGGCAGTGGCCAGATAGATTTGAGATCAAGCTTGAAAAATTACAAAATAATTTTCAGGTAGAATAGAGACATATAAGGATTCCTGGGAATGAGCTGAAGAAGATTCAGGATGACTAAAGGAAACTTGGATCCTATCTGGATCTCATACATCTGGGTAGCCCCAAGAATTTGCTACAGCTTTCCAACCCTCAGTTTCTTCATCAATACAATGAAAATTGAAATGAGAATCTTTTCATGAGTCCTAGCCCCATGGACATGCCACAAACAGATCAAAAAAGTCAAACATGGACTTATAAATGATAGAAAGTTTGATTGTAAAATTTCATGGATCAGAGAATTATACCACATTTCAACCATCATCAACTACTCCCACCCTTCTATGAGAGGTGATACTTCTGGCTACCTAGGGGGAATCTCAGTGCCTCTATGACAGATATTTCAGGTGCCATTGACCCTGGGGACTTGGTACTCAATGGTGAGCATGGCTGGTAAATGCCATGTGAATAACACTGTGGCATATTATACATTTGTGAAAGAGGTATTGCAATTGGCTCATGACAGGGAGCTCAGCTTGTATAACTGGTCATAAATTCTGGCTAAGTCGCCTGTCTGGGTGGCATGTGAGAAGTACCTACAATGAAATAAATTCTTTCAATAATAGTGCTGCAAATGCAATGATCAGCTTGTCTCTAAAGATTTTACAAATAACTTTGTTTTTTATTTGCTTAGTTAGGTTTTACAGTGCAGACTAAATTTTCTTAATTGATTTTATTCCTTGTTTCACCGAAATCTCATATTGCAATGCATTGCACATTACCACAGAGCTTCAAAGCCAGAAATCATCTCTGATTTAGATTTATGGGAAGAGTTTGCATACATTTTACAAACATAGATTTTCTTTTAGGTTCTAGCAAAGTGCATTTATATTGTTTACAAAAAAAATGAAATATCTATTTTGCTATGCTTTTAGTTAAATTCCTAATGAAATCATTAGAAGCACATTTATAAGCACGGTGGTTTGGCTGCCCATGTAGCAATTTATCTGACCCTCTTTAAAGCCCTATCTCTTACCTGAACTAGGTGATACGGTAGAAGCTCCTTGATCCTTGTCTTGTGGCTTTGCTATAATCTCTACTGGAGGAAGGGTCTATTTCGTTTTTGTTTGCTTTTATTATTTCCTTCAAATCTCTGGCTGGTTATTGCATTTCTGTATCATTTTGAAATTTATAGTCTATTTAATAGCATTTTTATTTTTTATGATTATGTCAGTCTTACCCATAAGAGGGTCTTAGGGAATATGTTTCGAGATTCTTTGAATAGCATCCACATCTAGAAACTACCTAACTGAATTATGAGTTTTATTTTTTTTTTACCAAAGGGAGCTATGAAACAGAAATGATTTTAGATGTAGATTATAATAATAATTTAGAGGCATCTTTATGATCTGTGAGTTTCATATCACTGTCATGCCTAGCACTCTCTTTGATTATTACTGTTCTAATAGAGCACTGCAAAATTTCTATATGTATCCAATAACAACCTCTACATCAGGGGTAGCAAGGGTATGCTTAATACTGAATTGTTCACCAAAATGTCAGGAACAGGTAGTTCAAATTTTCCCAAAGGGTGGTGCAAATTGGTGTTTCTTCTTCGGAGATTAAGTATTTACAGGGCCTGAAACTATTATTAATAGAGGGGAAAAAGATAATTTATTGGAAGCATGTAGGGTGATTTCAAGGAATCCAAAAACATGAAGTCCCATTGTGCATGACTGGGTCAAGAAGCTAGAACGTTATCAGGGAATAAGGTGCTCCTTCATATCCCAGCTTGCACTCTCGTGATAACAGATCACCCACACAGATTAATACAGACATATGATAGTAGAAAAAGGGGAAACCCATAATTAGAAATGAAATAACGCTCTAAAGCCTGTGCCAGGTTCCCTAATCCCCTTGCAGGTGCTTCACCTATCCTGACTCATTCAGTCATCACAATGAGAGAATAAACTGAGTAGGGAGTATGTCACTTGCTTAAGGTCATACAAATTGGCAAATAACAAAAAGTAGAGTCCTGACTTGGCCCCAGCTGCCTGGCTCCGGACACGACTTCAGTTTTTCTTTATTCTCAGTCAACCTGCCTTTTCTACTTTGCTGCTTCAGCCTTTACTAGACTGTCCCAGCCCCAATATTGCACATATTCCAAGTTCAAGTGTCTGACAGAAATTGACTACATTCTCTGAGTTCCAATTTTAACTTCCTAGGAGACACAGTCTGTTAGGCAAAACTGTGTAAATAGTTCAATCTGTGATGGCAAGAGAGATGGGTTCTGACCTGGCTGCTTCATTTCACCAAGCGTGATCAGGAGCAATTCTCCTAAGGGACGTATAGCCTAAGCAGTTATCCACCAAAGCTGTCTGTTATAATTTGTAACTTATAATATAAATATCACAGGGCATTGGGGGCTCACACTGGTAATCCTAACACTTTGAGAGGCTGAGGTGGGAGGATTACTTGAGGCCAGGAGTTCAAGACCAGTGGGGGCAACATAGTAAAACCCTGTCTCCACTAGAAATAAAAATAAATTAGCCAGGCATCGTGGTGCATACCTGTAGACTCAGCTACTCGGGGGGCTCAGGCAGGAGGAGTACTTGGGCCTAGGAGGTTGAGGCTGCAGTGAGTCATGATCATGCCACTGCACTCCAGCTTGGGCAATAGAGCAGGACCTTGTCTCCAGAAAACAACCGACAAAATGATATAAATATCCACATCTGAAATGCTCATTCACATGATCCCTTGTACTTCTCTATATATCTTAAATTATTCATTTCAAATTGATCTAATTTACATTCCCTGAAGAAAAATTTTTGACAAGATGAATTGTGATGTATGCATTTCTAGAGTTCATTTTGCCTTTTTGCCTTCATTGCCCTCCAGATTAAAGTAAATTTAGACACCAAGTAAACACAGTGAAGCTCTAGCAGTCTTAAGTTTCCCTTAAATATAACTGCTAAAATTAATTACTTTATTTAATTCCAACAATCAATCTATGAGGCAGAATTGATACTATTCCCATTTTAACAATGAGAACACTGAAGCAAAAGATTTTAAATTAATGTCATGGTTCACACAATTAGTAAGTAAGTGGCAGACTCCAGATCCAAACCCCGTCTGAATCCAGGGCCTGAACTTTACATTTTTACACTGCACCAACTGAAGACTAGCACATGTTCTTGTAACTCATTTAACCCAGTATGTGTGAAGAAAATACCATTGCAATCTCAGGCATTTTAGATATTACTAAAAATCTGTTCTTAGTAATATAATCTGCTAACTCCTAGAAGAATGGCTCTCTACATATCCTCATGTCTTTGTGGACAACCAGTAGCAGTTGACCCATCTCTGTTCAGTTATGGGAACTGGAATGAAATATATCTTAGTGGTCTGAGTTCACATCACCTAGATTGGGATTCTAAGTATGCTTTTTCAAATTGTTGTAAATTTGGGCAAAGAAGCAAACCACTCTAATATTTGTAAAACTCAAGTGTAGATAGCTATCTCTCCATTTCTGTGTGGATTAAATGAGTTATGCTACATGTTTAATTTGGCTGCTAATAATAGAGGATGCTCAGTGCACTGTTCTCTCTCTACTCTCGTTCTCCACTACAAGTATTTGACATCACTGTCCTCACTGGCCCTTGCACATTCAAACATTAGAATCCATCTTAGCACTTCTTATTTAACTGTCTGGCTATTCAGCCTTCTGTCCCATATATCTTCTGCTGTGAAATACCTTTATACCTTCTATAATAGGTGAGGGAAACTCAAGGCCTCACAAATCTTCCTGAATTCTCTGCATAGGAAAGCTAAAGAAGCAATATTGTGATATTTTGACTGGTATGTGGATTTGAACAAGAACCAAGAAAGCATCTTCCAAAGAGAGTCCAGTGTAATAGAACGACATTAGATAATCTGTAGCTTTTTTGAAGGAACTTGAAGAACCATTAAATATACTCAGACATCACTGATTCTCCATGGGTGGAATATTTAGAAAATGTGCCACAATATTCTAAAATCATATTTTATAATCAGAATCTGTGAAGTTTTAATCTGCATGAACAATACTAAAGACCTGATTTCTATTGCCCTTTTTAGTTTTCATGGAATAGTTTTATACAAACTCTTCTGTTGATTCTTACAAAAATGACTGAAGTTTTTGTTACAGCCCACATTTTATTGATGGAAGAATTAGTTTCCAGAAAGATTAATAACTTCTCTCATTTCATTGTTCAAATGTGGGCTTCCATGTCTTTCAGAATAGGGCTTACCATCATGGAGTTAGAATCAAATGGATGAGTTTTCATCTAAGATTGCTGAGTGTCAAAAATAAAAGGAATAATTTACAGAGATTTGAACAAGTTTGGGAATATAGATCTCACACAAAAAGAAATGTGGGCTTTGTCAACTGCCAGCATTGGTTTCCTTATTTGAAAATTTCACCCACAACAAATCTACAGTTTGCTTAGCTTTTCCCTATCCTTTTCACTGCCTCTGGAACTGTAGAAAAAGTCTGGAGCAGAAACAAGAAGAATGAAAGTATCAGCCCCCTGTTGCCTTACATAGATAAAGCAAAACCTTCCTACAACCCCCACGTACTTCGCTTCTCTGGCGTAATGTGAACTGTTTGCTATGTGTCTACCCCTTCCTGCAAGGGACTCTAAGAAAGAAAGTGTAGAGAATGGGGCTGGGAATATTGCTGCCTCAAATAAAACTACTCAATTCTTAGCAAAAGAAAAAAAAGGGAGGCGGAAGAGTTGTGGATTTGAGGGGGTCAGCAAGAGTGTCTATCTCACAGAGCGTGTAGAGCTATTTTATAATATATACATTGTTGTTGTATAATTGGTATGTGATAAATCATTATGCATGATACTAATATTAAGGTAATTAATATAATGATAGCATTGTTTTCCTTTTCCATGGAAAACAATTACCTTTGAAAGAAAAATTGTTGTTAATAATAGTCATCAAAATTGAAAATGCTACCTTACAGTATTACTGTGTTTCTTTCCTAATTTTTTTTTTTTTTTTTTTTTTTTTTTTTTTTTTTTTTTGAGACGGAGTCTCGCTCTGTCGCCCAGCCCAGGCTGGAGTGCAGTGGCGCGATCTCGGCTCACTGCAAGCTCCGCCTCCCGGGTTCACGCCATTCTCCTGCCTCAGCCTCCCGAGTAGCTGGGACTACAGGCGCCCACAACCGCGCCCGGCTAATTTTTTGTATTTTTAGTAGAGACAGGGTTTCACCGTGGTCTCGATCTCCTGACCTTGTGATCCGCCCGCCTCGGCCTCCCAAAGTGCTGGGATTACAGGCGTGAGCCACCACGCCCGGCCTCTTTCCTAATATTTTTTATTTCATTTTAGCTTCATAATATTCTTGGAATAAAAATAGAGAGTATCAATATTATATTTGACAACAGGAAAACCTATCCCCATAGATGTTAAGGGAATTGCTTAAATTAATGGCAGAAACCTATATTATTTTACTTTGAATTTAACAGTATGATTTGAACTACATCTATTAGTACTCAAGAGCTACCTCTTCCGGATGGATAGAGGGAGTACTGTACATGATAAACAATGGAAATTTTTATTAATAACTTGTAGAAAAATTAACAGATAATATTTCCTTGAAATAGAATGTGTGGCAATTGTAAAAGTGTGTTCGCTATTTGATATCCGAAAAACATAAAGGAGACATGGCAGGTGAGACTCTAATTTAAATAGGAGGAAACTGAGACACTGATTGTATATGTGATCTGTCCAAAGTCACTCAGATTATAAATGCAAGAGCTCAGCAGGACACTAGTCTTCTCAATTTTAGCTCAGTGGCTGTTTCACTAATCCTTGCTGCCCTGTAGAAACATAGACTTATTTTCGTCATTATCTCTCAAGAAAAACAATATTTTGTAAAAGTTAGTAGTTCTGAACTCTTTTAAGTCAAAGCTTGCAAAAGTCAGTTTATATTTAGAATATACACATTTTATTTGGCCTCCACACCATGGATTATGTTGGAAAAATATGAGTAATTGACAACATTTAGAAATTATATTTTGTATACAATCTTGGATTTCTAGCATCTCTCCAATTGATCTATATGTGAACCACGTTCCTAAGTGGTATTAAAGGGCTGAACTACAGAACAGGCATGAATTCCTCAGTTTTCCGCAGGTCCCTTAACTCTCTCTGGGGCCCCTAATGAGGAAACTAAGGTCATTTCATTCATTTAATTTATCAACAGGCAGCTTTGTGACCCCTCCTTAACTTATAACAAGTCACTTCCTGATATAGAACACTATAGTAGATAATATAGTATTTTTCTTTTTCATTTCTGATATTTCTTTGAGATCTTTGTGGATTAAAATAGAGAAAGGCAAATTTGTGTGTGTGTTTGTTTTTCAAGTCAGAAAAAAATGTATTTACCCTCAGTCTGCTTGGCAGTGACTAGCGTTTGCTAACTTCATTCAGCCACTGCTGGATATAGATTTGACATTGGCAGGCTAGTCTGCTAAGGAAAAGTGAAGGTGAATGAGGTATCTCTGAAAGTAGGAGAAAGCATGCAGACTGTAGTATGGAACACAGGCTGATTCAGCATAGGCCCATCTGCCACCAGAGCTTAGATTTAGGCCATTTGCAGCCCATTGTTTGACTGAGAAAGCCATACCCATCTCGTCACTAAGTTTACAGTCAAGTAGAGCTTCTTAAAGGAATTGACTCACTGCTTGTTTTTCCCCCACATAAATATAATTAAATATGAAAGGTGGTGATGGTGGTTGAACATCTGTCTTTAGATTTCAGATTTTTCACAGTCTGTTGATTAGGTTATGTTTTGTATTATTCCAATGTCCACAGCTGTCAAGTGAAATGGGAGCAGGCCTTCCAGAATCAGGGAGCTGAGGTCTATAGCAGCTCTTCACGTTCCACGTGGTAATAGTTGGTGACAGCTTCTCCTCTGAACAAATTGTTTTCCGTTGGTTGATGGGTCTCAGCTGTTCTAACCTGGGAAGTGATGAGTTTTGCCTTCATTTGGAAAGTAAGATAAGATCTGTTCAAATAGAGTTGCTGGCTTCTTTGGGTGTTATTGTTTAATTTTTTTTAATTGTGGGTTTGTGTGTATGAACATGCAATGGGACTCTGGTCCATTTTTGACGGCAAATTTTGATCTTACCAAAGCATAATATCTGGAGCTTTCAAAGGTTTGTGCTGTTCCTGATATATGGGAGGGTGGGATAAACATAAGGGCAAGAGGAGCATTTCAGACAATATCACTTCTCCCAAGCCCTCTGAGATTGATTTCTCCTCTTGACTCAGGAGCATTTGTTCTCAGACTGATGTCTTTTCCTCATGAGTGAGGTTACCTCACACCAGTATCCTTGAGTAATGCCAAACAGTGGTGTGCTAATTAAAATAGTAGGATCGGGAAACATAGAGGTTTTTCTTTCCAAGGTGTCAGATTTACAGACTTAATTTCATACGCTGTGAGTGTGCTCTCATAGCACCAAAGCTGAATATGTCTGAAATGAAAAGGTCTGCACGACTTTCCCTAGTGCCTTCATATTTCCTTCTCCTTTCTCTGTATTAAAATAGGGTCTTAGAAAAGTATCTAAACTGACTTTGTCCCAAAGGCATAAATACTGAATAATTTATTGGTTACTTGCACTTTAATATGAAACAATTGCAAGTATCTATTGCTGTTCAATGGAATTTTCTGCCATGATGGAAATGTTATGTAACTGTCCACGTCTACAGCTACTGGTCACACATCCCTATCAAGCACTTGAAATGTAGCTGATAAAACGGAGAGACTGATTTTTCAGTTTTGTTTTTATTTCATTTCAACTAACTTCAAATTAAAATAGTCACATATGGCTGGTGCCTACCATAAGAAGTGCAGAAATGAACCATTCATGATGAGATTTAAAGCTTTCAGAAATTCCAAATGAAGTATGTATATTTAGGAGGGCTTAATTAGCCAGGCATTACTGAAATCATACCTTTGACAACTGAAAGGGTAGCACTGACCATTTCCAGTGTACACCCCAGGAATGAGTAAATCATAGGCAACAACAAGATATTTAGAAAATGAATGCATGAATGAATGCACAGTAATAATAAGTAACACAATTTGTAGTATCAGAAAACATGTTTGAGTCAGGCACTTTGAGCATCATATTTCTTGCATCATCTATGCAACAATCCTATCAGGTCCCTGTTATTGCCATCCTTATTCTGCAGATGAAGAAACTGAATTGTAGAAAAGGCCTTGCGCCAGGCTAAAAAAGCTGGTAAATGATGGAATTACCTCTTCAACTTGGTTCTGCCTGTCTCTACAACTTGCATTCACAATTACAGTTACTCCTGTGATGATGAGCTTTAACGTCAGCTTACGTTAGGGATGATAAATGAATCTCGTATCTGAATGCACTGCTGTAGATCTCCAAGGTCCCTTTCTTTTCTTTCTTTGATGATTACATTTAAAATAATGTCTAGATGCAACTAGCATAGAGTCAATACTCCATAAAAAGCAGCTGCATTATTTTTACTATCATCATAATTACATGATATTTCTATAAACTCTACTTGCATATGTGATATTAATCAGAAGGGTCATTGAGTCATAAATGAACCTCATAAGTGGTTTTGCTCTTAATGTCACCAATGACAAAAATATCATAAAATCATAGTTGAAGATTTAAGCAGCCCAAAGAGAGTAGCTAAAAACATTCTGTCTTAGAAACAAGAGCTATCGCTGTATGATTCTGTTCTCAGCTTAAAATCAGTAATGGTATTTGTGAATATTTTTATCAACAGTACTAAATTTTGGATTTTAAAAAAATCTTGTATCTCAGTATCTAAGGATTGCATGGTGAAGCTAGATGAAAGAGTGTATGTAAACGATATTGAATTATCAATTGGAGCAGGGATTGCATCTACCAACATTTCCACTGAGTATAGTGATTACTTTCTGCTGTTCATTCTCCCTGAAATGTGTTTCCCGGCATTCCCACCCATAGGACCTGTCAACCACTGCACTAGGCACGGAAGTTGTTGAAAATGGATCTACTAGTTATATTAAAAGGAAAAAAAAAAATTCACAAAGCACTTAGCTGTCAGCCATATGATCTGAAGTCAATTCAATGGAATTGATTTGTTTTAATTCTTCAGTATTTCTAATTGGTCCCAAGCCAATTGCCAGTTAGGATTCATAACATTAAATTCATGTTAACCATTTGATTGCTGATCTTTGCATTATTAATATATTAAAATATTGAGTGGCCTCCTCAACTGGCCACTCTTAGTGATCACATTGACACTTTTCTCTATTCCTTTGTGATGCTAAGAATGGTTTTGATGACACAAAAAAAATCAGTGTGCTTCTAATAGGTTAGCAAAACAGCTGAATGCCTAAATGGATCAAAGTAGTGATGTATTTTGGTCTTTTTCAGACCTTTCAATTGGTCTTGTAGTAAAAAATACCTGAAGGTGTGTTTTACTCTACACTGAGATGGAAATGGAAATAGGAAACTACAACTAGAGACCCTCAGGCCTGTGACACTGGGAAAACCAAGCAGAATTATTATAGACTGGTTAGGGAGCAGGAGTATGAGCTGGGAAGCTGAGCCTTGGGAAATATCAAACTTCTGAGTCAGGTGAGAGGAGCATTCCTAGCCCACAAATCTGTCTGAGTTAGAAGCAGAGCTGAGGCCATGTGGCAAGGATGAGTTCAAGTCCTGTGCTAGAGAGGTACAGTTTTTCTATGTAAACCTGGGCACAACAACTGACATTGCATAAGTAGGACACCAGATTCAGTTTATTTAGTACACCTTTTTTGATAAAAATATAAATATATTATACTCACCCAAAAAAGTATGAGTGTATTTCCTTTGAAGTAAACAGAGACCATCGTAATAAGAAGAATGGAAGGAAGGAATAATAAAACTTAAAACAAGGCCAGGCATAGGCTCATGCCTATAATCCCAGCACTTTGGGAGGCAGAGGCAGATGGATCACAAGGTCAGGAGTTCAAGATCAGCCTGGACAGATGGTGAAACCCTGTATCTACTAAAAATACAAAAAATTAGCTGGGTGTGGTGGTGGGTGCCTGTAATCCCAGCTACTCGGGGGGCTGAGGCAGAGAATTGCTTAAACCTGGGAGGCGGAGGTTGCAGTGAACCAAGATTGCACCACTGCACTCTAACCTGGGCAACAGAGCAAAACTCCGTCTAAACAACAACAACAACAACAACAACAACAACAAAAAAACAACTTTAAAACAAACTAAAACAGGCTGAATCAGCAGCATTTAGTTGACTAAGCAGGAGGATGGTCTTTCCTCCTTCTTCTCTATCAGTGTTCTTTGTTTCCCATTAATTTTGTTTTTATCATTCATTTATGTTGAAATTATTACCCAGTATTTGTCTGCATTTTAATTTTGTAAACTTAGTTTTTCAAGGTCTATCAATCAATCATGGCTTTAAGATTTTTGCCATTGATGTGTTGCTTAAAAATGTTCTGCTCATCAAAAAAAAAAATGTTGGAAGAATATGCTTAATCATATCATCTTATTTTTTACTAATGCATATTTGATCTCATTTTCTAAGTTTGAAACTTCAGTGCACATCTTTTAACATTTTTGGTATCAGATATAGCTTGAGAATCTTATATAGTTTTCTTCTCCCAGGTACTTAGCTTTTGTTGTCTTTAAATTTTTTTCTCCCTGAATTTTAAAGGCTTATCTGCCCATATGCTATGATTATGTATATTTTTTTACTCTGAATTTTCCAGCATATGACATTAAGTGTTCTGCCTGTTCTTTGCCTAACACTACACGCTTTAGTTACTGTAGCTTTAAAATATAATCTTTTATTAGAGAAAATCCACCCTTATCACTCTTTATTTAAAATAAAAATTAATTTGCAACCCTTAGACAATTATTCTTCCATATAAATCATTCACATAATTAGATATTTGTTTTCATTTATTAAGAAAATTATGTCAGGATACAATTGGTTTGTATTATATTTATGGGTTTTCCTTGCTTTTTTATCTCTGATTTTTTAACAAGATTTATAGTTCTGGCTAGGGCAATTAGGCAAGAGAAAGAAATCAAGGGTATTCAGTTAGGAAAAGAAGAAGTCAAACTGTCCCTGTTTGCAGATGACATGATTGTATATTTAGAAAACCCCATTGTCTCAGCCCAAAATCTCCTTAAGCTGATAAGCAACTTCAGCAAAGTCTCAGGATACAAAATTAATGTGCAAAAATCACAAGCATTCTTATACACCAGTAACAGACAAACAGAGAGCCAAATCCGGAATGAACTTCCATTCACAATTGCTTCAAAGAGAATAAAATACCTAGGAATCCAACTGACAAGGGATGTAAAGGACCTCTTCAAGGAGAACTACAAACCACTGCTCAGTGAAATCAAAGAGGACACAAACAAATGGAAGAACATACCATGCTCATGGATAGGAAGAATCAATATCGTGAAAATGGCCATACTGCCCAAGGTAATTTATAGATTCAATGCCATCCCCATCAAGCTACCAATGAGTTTCTTCACAGAATTGGAGAAAATTGCTTTAAAGTTCATACGGAACCAAAAAAGAGCCCGCATCTCCAAGACAATCCTAAGTCAAAAGAACAAAGCTGGAGGCATCACACTACCTGACTTCAAACTATACTACAAGGCTACAGTAACCAAAACAGCATGATATTGGTACCAAAACAGAGATATAGACCAATGGAACAGAACAGAGTCCTCAGAAATAATACCACACATCTACAGCCATCTGATCTTTGACAAACCTGAGAGAAACAAGAAATGGGGAAAGGATTCCCTATTTAATAAATGGTGCTGGGAAAATTGGCTAGCCATAAGTAGAAAGCTGAAACTGGATCCTTTCCTTACTCCTTATACAAAAATTAATTCAAGATGGATTAGAGACTTAAATGTTAGACCTAATACCATAAAAATCCTAGAGGAAAACCTAGGTAGTACCATTCAGGACATAGGCATGGGCAAAGACTTCATGTCTAAAACACCAAAAGCAATGGCAGCCAAAGCCAAAATTGACAAATGGGATCTCATTAAACTAAAGAGCTTCTGCACAGCAAAAGAAACTACCATCAGAGTGAACAGGCAACCTACAGAATGGGAGAAAATTTTTGCAATCTACTCATCTGACAAAGGGCTAATATCCAGAACCTACAAAGAACTCAAACAAATTTACAAGAAAAAAACCAACAACCCCATCAAAAAGTGGGCAAAGGATATGAACAGACATTTCTCAAAAGAAGACATTCATACAGCCAACAGACACATGAAAAAATGCTCATCATCACTGGCCATCAGAGAAATGCAAATCAAAACCACAATGAGATACCATCTTACACCAGTTACAATGGCGATCATTAAAAACTCAGGAAACAACAGGTGCTGGAGAGGATGTGGAGAAATAGGAACACTTTTACACTGTTGGTGGGATTGTAAACTAGTTCAACCATTATGGAAAACAGTATGGCGATTCCTCAAGGATCTAGAACTAGATGTACCATATGACCCAGCCATCCCATTACTGGGTATATACCCAAAGGATTATAAATTATGCTGCTATAAAGACACATGCACACGTATGTTTATTGCGGCACTATTCACAATAGCAAAGACTTGGAATCAACCCAAATGTCCATCAGTGACAGATTGGATTAAGAAAATGTGGCACATATACACCATGGAATACTATGCAGCCATCAAAAAGGATGAGTTTGTGTCCTTTGTAGGGGCATGGATGCAGCTGGAAACCATCATTCTTAGCAAACTATCACAAGAACAGAAAACCAAACACCGCATGTTCTCACTCATAGGTGGGAACTGAACAATGAGATCACTTGGACTCGGGAAGGGGAACATCACACACCGGGGCCTATCATGGGGAGGGGGGAGGGGGGAAGGATTACATTGGGAGTTATACCTGATGTAAATGACGAGTTGATGGGTGCAGCACACCAACATGGCACAAGTATACATATGTAACAAACCTGCACGTTATGCACATGTACCGTACAACTTAAAGTATAATAATAATAAAAAAATTAAAAAAACAAACAAACAAACAAACAAGATTTATAATATCAATTCTGAACATTTAAGTTAATGTTATGTCTTTATTCTTTATTCAAGTCTTTTTCATGGACCTCAGTAAGGTTTCTTTGTATAAGTTCTGTGCATTTCCTGAGAGCCTCAGGGAAGTTCCCCTAGTTCTTAGCTTGAATTATTAAAAATGGAAAAATGGTCCTTCTCCGCAGGCTTCAGTGTATTTCTCCTCTTCTGACTTTTCGGTGGCATGGTAGAAACAATTGTAGGGTATTTTTAGTGAGCAAAAAGAATAAGCAATAATGAAACTGGTTGCCTTGGATGGAAATTAAGGGTCTTATTTGTACGGAGACTCAAGGGCATTACTCAGTGAGAATGGGATTAATTCCTGAGTTGGCTAAATGACCTCAGAGGAGAATTCAGAGTACACAGCTTCCAAGATATGTATGTGTCTCCCTAGTTATGTTATTGTTCCCATTTTCTTTTCCATAATATCACCTATGCCTCTTAGGATACAAACAAACAAATAAGAAGTGTACTATTAGTATGTCCTTAAATGGCAGCTCAGTGCGTAAGCAAATGACTCATGAGGCAGAAAAGAGATCAAGGAAATCCATCTAAACCATATCAAAACAAAGGATTTGGGAAACATCTGTTTAGAATAAAGGCAGCATTTCCTAGCTGCTTTTACCACTCAGGTGTAATCATGCAATGAAGTTTTGGCCGATGGGATGTAAGCAAGAAGAGTATGTACGAATTCCAGGAATCAAGTCAAAGGAACACAGTTTTCTCATTTGCTGACATTTCTTCCTATGGTGCCTGGGATGTTGACATGATGGCTTCCTTCAGATTTCTTCACCATGAAGGGAAAATAAATTATTATCTTGTTAACTCATTGTTATTTTGGGTTTTGCTGGCAATTGCAGCTGAACCTGATTTTAACAAACATAGTTTATGGCTTTTGTAGGAAGAATACATAAAAACAGCCACCACCAACCACACATATCCTCATGAAATTATTGAACTTCATGAATGAAGAAATTTTCAGTCCCTCAAGCAGAAAGGAGCAACTCTCTCTTGAAGTTTAAAAAAAAGTCATGTTCACTTTCTCATTCTCTGGAGCAATATTGAATTTTTTAAAAAGGGCTTAGCTCTACAAGTTCAGTGGAAAATAGTACACGACTGAAAAATCATAGCAAGATAAGTTTTCTTTCATATTAAAATGTTAGAAGAAGACATTGTCAAACAGCTTTAAGCTCAGGAAACTATTCTACCTGAGAGCCAATCCTGGAAAAAAGTAACAAAAATAAAAATAAAAAAAAGCAAAATAAAACCAAAGTCAAAAATCACCTTAACCATGAAATATAGCCAAAACCAGGAATAGGAAGACCATGATAAAGAGGATTGTTGATGAATTTTGATGTCTTTTAAGTATTATACTACAAGTAAATGACATTGGAAGAAATGGTATATTTAATCTCAGGCATAGTAAATGACTAATAAAAATCCCACAGTGGGAAAAGGAAATGTTGGAGAAATCATATGCTTTACTTTTCATTCCAGGCATATACATCCAATGGTCTTCTTGATGGTCATCTTGGGTATCCTAAATTCATCATAAGTAAAACTAGATTTATATCCTTTCTCCCAAATTTGGTCTCTTTCCATTGTTCCCTGTCAAGGAGTATTCATGCCATTCACTCACAAACTTGTTTACAAGACTTCAGTGGTCACTTTCCGGAAGGAAACAAGTGTTCCCGGTGTTTCTGTCTGTCTGTGTATTTCTGTCTCTCACTTTACCCCTTTTTCACTCCTCCTGTTTATATGTGGTCCTGCCGTAAAATGTACTTTAACTTCTATTTCTTGTGTGGTAGGATCACAGGGTTGTGGCTCCTACAAGGTCCGACGTCCTCCATATGCCACCCCATGGGTAAACTCAATTTAGAGATTAAAGAGTGAGCCTTGAGTCCAAGTCATGTTCCCAATATAGTTTTACCAAAATAGGCACTGCGTTGTGCCTCATTTGTATTCCTGCATACGTTCTCAGTGTGGTTCAGAAACAAGAGAAAGAGACTTATGATTAATCTCTACTTTCTGAAGCCACATCATTATCTATTGTTTCTGCCTGTGTGGGTGAAGGACATTTTACCAACTCACTGTAATTAAAACTTTTGATAACCTTTTTTAGTCATTTAAGTGCTTCTCTTGTACAGGGCATATGAGGTTCTGATTTGTGGTCCACCTGATAAAGTTTCTTTCAGCTGGAGTTTTTAGGCAATCTATACATGCACATATATGACAGATATATTTGCTTTAAAATTTTAAATCATATTTAGTTTTTTAAAATTTTTCTCAATGTGGTGACTGCTTTGTTTTGTATATGTGTTCTGATAATTTTGGATGTTTATACATTTTCTCCTAGTGGCTTCCTGTAGGTAACTATAACTTATATAAATCACTTTTTAAAAAATCATCCATTTGAGAATAATAACATTTAAATAATTTTTACTTTCTCTTTTTCTTGTTCTCTTAATTACCTAATTTTAGTGGACTTTTGGTTATAAAAAATGAAGAAATTAGCATCCCTGTTTTCCACCATTTGTTTAGTTATAGGATTCTTACACTTTCAGTATTTGTGAATAAATGTTCCTTTTTAAAGCACAATTCCAGTGTCGGTTGTGTAATCAAATAAATTAGACACCATTTCACTATAGAGTGAGTTTTAATTTTCAAGTGGTTAATAGTTTCTTTTTTTAAAAAAAGAGCATGGGAGGATTGTCTTTAGGTTAGCTTTAGGATAATTGTGTTCAGTTCCCTGACAAAGAAAAGTACTAATGTAGCCATTTCAGTAACCACCATAATAGAAGAATAGATTTCTAAATTTCTCCCTTACTCCTGTGACTAGTTTGTGAATCGGTCAGTGCCTGTAGGGAAGCAGGAGGAATGGCCATTACTAACAGGCAGAATTCTAACAGAGAAGCAATATAAAATGGTAGTTAAAATAATGAGTTTTGGGGTCAGACTGCCTGATTTGAAGCCTAGATTTGCCTCCTAGATTTGCCACCTACTATATGAGACAAATTACTGATATTTTCTATAAAATGGAGACAAAAGTTAAATGAGAAAAAAAATAACTATGTAGAAGAGTGTTGTCACATAGTGTGTACTCAGTAAAGGCTGCTCATTATGGTATTACCCGTCTTCTTAATGTTTGCAAGTCTGTTAGATGAAAAATGGTGGCTAGTTTTTATTTGAATTTGCAGTTTCCAGAACAACATGGCTTAAAAATATTTTTAAAACATGTTTATTAGCCATTTGTATGCCTCTCTGTGTTGTCTGTTAATGTTCTTTGTTCATTTTTCTCCTAAGTTGTCTTTTTTGAATAAATTTGTTGGAGATCTTCTTACATTAAATACGGTAACCTTGTGTACTATATATTATTTTCAAATGTTTTCCTTCAGTCGCACGTTTATAATTTTAAAATGTTTTTATTAAAGTAACATATATTCAGAAAAATGTACAGCTTGATGAACTTTTACTATCTGAACACCTCTGTGTAGCTAGCACTCAAATCACAGATAAAAGGAAATATTTCAGCACCCCAGAAGCTCCTCTCTTGGTTCATTCGGTTCCCCACCTGACCCAAGCATAATGCTATCCTGACTTCTAACAGCAGAGATTAGTGTATTCTCATGTTTCTGTACTTTGAATAAATGGAATCATATGAAACTATACTAATTTGTGTCTGGCTTCTGTTATTTGTAATTTCATTTTGTTAAGTATGGCATCTTTCATTTTAGAATAGTTTTTTTTAGAATAGTTTTCATTTTAGAATAGTTTTTTAAAATGTCTTAAGAGCTCAGTTAAGTGAATAAAAAAATAAGTTAACCTATGGCTGTAGTAAAGGGTGGACTAGTAAATATCTTATAATAATGTGATGTTGAGTAATTTCACCTCCTAAGGCAATGTTTTCCAGAGAAGAGAATAAAGTCCTTTTGGTCATTGGGATTTTAATTTTCAACGACATTGCAGCTAATCTCCATTATCTAATTTTAAAGTTTTCAACAGTCTAGTTCTGATATACTCGTCCATATTATGTCTTGTTCTTTGAAGGGGTCAATAAAGGCAAGTCTGTCATTATCATCCAAACTCAACAGTCTCTTCTTTGCATCTTTCTCCTTCTCTCAAAATTGCCCTCTTGGTGCCCCTTCCCAGCTCAAGGCCATGTCACCCCCAATGCTCATTTCCACAGTCACCCTGCCTTGTATCCAATGCATCTTTATTGGGTAACTCCTGTGTTTCACATAATACTTGGGTCCTGAGCATAAAAAGTAAATGAGCCAAGGTCATTGCTATTAATGGGATCACAACCTAGTAGAAACATTATGTAAACACATAATTACAATAAAGTAAGTTTGGAAAATATGGACTGGGTATACAATTTGTATAAAGGGAAGAGTGATTTGCATTGCATATGTCAAAACTCATTGATATTGTGAAGTGAAAGCATGACAGTGGGAGTGACAGATGATGACTTTGGGGAAAGGAAACAGGTTGTGTAAAACCACAGAGGATTGAAACACTAGCAGTCACATGTAGGTGCCACTCTATCATCATTTGTAATGTAGGAATTGTTCCCATTTGAAAAGGGACCCAGGGAGCATTTGAGCAAGATTTTGCAAAGGGGCGTATATTTGGATGTAAGGCTGAGGAGGCAGGCAGGGACCATATCATGAAGGGATATATCTCATAGTGTCTGTAGAAGAGTGCTTGGATTTTAACTTGTTGTTAGTGAGGTTCCAAGAGAATCCAAGGGGTGATTCCATTTTGGGTAGGTCATTCTGCACTACTTGTGACAGTTTTGAAGTGATGAGGGCCAGGGGAATAGTTGTGCCGTCAACTGAGTGAAGGAATTCATCTGAACCCCTCTCTCACCAGAACTGTCAGTTAACTTGCTATCTGCCACCTCTTTCTCGCAACAGACCCGTCCCAGGTGGATGCCACAATCTGGACTCTAATTTGCATGCCTGGCTGACTGAGAACTTTTGAAGAAAACACCATCACATGTGTGGATGACAGTGTAAATCCATGTCCACCTGCCCTTAGAAGAGCCTCGGCATCACGCAGCAATAATTTTTGTTTTACTTCCTGGTAGAATGACTCTGATTCTTGTGAATTATTATTTTAGAATTTAGATATTCTTTTAAATTTCTTACTTAAATACATTCTTTTATTCTCAGTGGAGAAATTTGCCTGTTATTTCTTGAAGATTGGAGGTTTCATCAATATTCCCTCTAACCACTTTCTGTCTTAGTCTGTCTGCATTACTATAAAAGAACACTTGAGGCTGGCATCCCAGGGATGAAGCCCACTTGATCATGGTGGATAAGCTTTTTGATGTGCTGCTGGATCTGGTTTGCCAGTATTTATTGAGGATTTTTGCATCGATGTTCATCAGGGATATTGGTCTAAAATTCTCTTTTTTTGTTGTGTCTCTGCCAGGCTTTGGTATCAGGATGATGTTGGCCTCATAAAATGAGTTAGGGAGGATTCCCTCTTTTTCTATTGATTGGAATAGTTTCAGAAGGAATGGTACCAGCCTCTCCTTGTACCTCTGGTAGAATTCAGCTGTGAATCCATCTGGTCCTGCACTTTTTTTCGTTGGTAGGCTATTAATTATTGCCTCAATTTCAGAGCCTGCTATTGGTCTATTTAGGGATTCAACTTCTTCCTGGTTTAATCTTGGGAGAGTGTAATTGTCCAGGAAATTATCCATTTCTTCTAGATTTTCTAGTTTATTTGCGTAGAGGTGTTTATAGTATTCTCTGATGGTAGTTTGTAGTTCTTTATTTTTTTGTTTTGTTTTGTTTTGTTTTGTTTTGAGATAGAGTCTCGCTCTGTCCCCCAGGCTGGAGTGCAGTGGTGCAATCTCGGCTCACTGCAAGTTCCTCCTCCCGGGTTCACGCCATTCTCCTGCCTCAGCCTCCCGAGTAGCTGGGACTAGAGGCGCCGCCACCACGCCCAGCTAATTTTTGTATTTTTAGTAGAGACAGGGTTTCACCGTGTTGGCCAGGATGGTCTCGACCTCCTGACCTCGTGATCTGCCCGCCTCAGCCTCCCAGAGTGCTGGGATTACAGGCGTGGGTAGTTTGTATTTCTGTGGGGTCGGTGGTGATATCCCCTTTATCCTTTTTTATTGCATCTATTTGATTCTTCTCTCTTTTCTTCTTTATTAGTCTTGCTAGCGGTCTAACAATTTTGTTGATATTTTCAAAAAACCAACTCCTGGATTCATTGATTTTTTGGAGAGATTTTTTGTGTCTCTATCTCCTTCAGTTCTGCTCTGATCTTAGTTATTTCTTGCTTTCTGCTAGCTTTTGAATGTGTTTGCTCTTGCTTGAGGCTAGCATTTTGTAAAGAAAGGTTGATTTGGCTTGGGGTTCTAGAGGCTGTACAAGAAGCATGGCACCAGCGTCTGCTTCTGGTGAGGGTTTTAGGAAGCTTCCACTGATGGCAGAGGGCACGGGGAGCTGGCATATCACATGGCAAGAGAGGGAGTGAGAGAGAGAGAGAGAGAGAGAGAGAGAGAGCAGGGGTGCCAAGTTCTTGTAAACAACCAGCTCTCACATGCACTAATATGGAGAGAACTCACTCATTACTGTGGGGAGAGCACCAAGCCATTCATGGGGGATCTGATGCCATGACCCGAACGCCTCCCACAGGCCCCACCTCCTACATTGGGGATCAAGTTTCAACATGAGATTTGGAGGGGACAAATAGTGAAGCTTTATCAGTTCCTCTCTCCCACCAAGATAAAATTGTATAACTACCTTTACCTCTTTTTCCCGGGATTTAGAGACAAGATGCATTTATCAGTCCTTATGTCTTTCATGATTTTATGTCCGTTATGAGAAAATCCTAGCTACTTATGCCCTTGAATTTGTACTCCGATCCTTTCTCATAAATTTATTTCCTTTACTCACTCTTGCTATCTCCAATAGCTTCAATTTATCCTCTCCATTTGATTCACTTTAGATTATATTATTTGAGTCCACTTCCTAAAATTAACACTAGGATCACCAGGATTATATTGCTCTGCTAGAGTTTAGCTTTATACATTCCAGCTTTATGTAGGGAGGAAGCTGTGAGTTACTAAAGAGACTTTCTTCCCTTTTTTTTGTGCTCCTGATATTGTTGAATACTGCCATAGAAATGGATTACACTTCAATTCACATCATGCGTGCAAAAACACACCTGTAAATGAGCACCCTTGCCTGCTGTTTTATTTATATGCATCTGAATAATTTCCATGGTCATCAGTTAAACATTTCCCCATCAATGTGTCATGGCTACATCTTGACTTCCAACCTTGAGAGTGCAAATGGGATAATATTAAGTAATCCTCCTATTCATATGACCCTGGGGATAACTCTTTCTTTGCTTGTGGATACTTTTTTTTTTTTTTTTTTTTTTTTTTTTTTTTAAAGACAGAGCCTCGCTCTGTCACCCTTACTGTAGTGCAGTAGTGCAGTAGTGCAGTAGTGTGATCTTGGCTTAGTGCATCCTCCACCTCACTGGTTCAGGTGATTCTCCTGCCTCAGCCTCCCAAGTGGCTGGGACTACAGGTGTGCGCCACCAAACCTGGCTGATTTTTGCACTTTTAGTAGAGATGTGGTTTCACCATGTTGGCCAGACTGGTCTCAAATTCCCGGCCTCCAGTGATCCATCCACCTTGGCCTCCCAAAGTGCTGGGATTACAGGCCTGAGTCACCGCACCCTGCCACTTGTGGGTAGTCTTGAGTCAATTGATTCTTTTCTTTCTCAAGCTGGACTGGCTTGCACTTTGTTTTCCATACTTTCAAGCACTAATATTTTTCCAATTTTTGTATGATTTCCTTCAAATAGTTCAAATATATTTCCTGAGAGTCTACTTTGCCTCATAAACCATTCTTGATTTGGAAACTATAAATATGAATAAGAGGCAACATTCTTGAACTTGTGGGTCTTACATTTTGGGAGAGTATGGTGACAGTGATTTGCATGAAAATAGACAATGCACAAATTTTTAAAAGAAATTGATTTTTCAAAAGGAGCTACAACGAGGAGGGAGTAGTTAAAAATTTTTTTTCATTGCATTCTACCTGAGCAAACGTTTCATACCTCTGTACTTCTAGTCTTTTCATCTTAGTAGGTACGTTCTGCAGACTTCAGCACAGCTCACTTGCTCAGCCAAGGTTTTTGCAGAAAAATGATCATCCTGTGACTTTGAAACATTGAAAAAACTGTTCTGTAAGATCATCCAGATTCTGTGCACTTCAAAGGATTTTGTTTTGTTTTCTCATCAATTTGTCGATGTAGGTTTTACAATATTGAAACCCGATCGTATTCCACTAAGCTAAATTGAGATGAAAGCCCTTTCACATATGGGAACCATTCCACCCAGTTTGTGGCATGGACATTTGAGTTCTCATTTGTGTCCTATGATTAGTGGTAGGACAGTACCTGTGCTGTCCTAACATAGCATCACAGTGTTGAGCAATGGTTACTGATAGATGAAGCAAAGGAGTATCTTTTTAAAACGATCATATTTTAAAGAAAAAAGGGACTTTTCACTGAAGAATGCAGCATCTGCAGCACTCTCCTGGCTAATTTGGCAGATTCAGAAATTAGTCAAATCAATTATGCAGCAACATGAAGACCAAATCTCTAGCTTGTTCAACCACATTTTGTCTTCCTACCATCTGTGTTAGCCTCCTGTGTTTCTGGAGGAAAAAAAAATCAAGTGGCTTCAGGAAGCTATTCTTTCCTCTCTTACTTTGCTAATAGTGAATGAAAGAGCTTTGGCAAAGAAGTCAGGATGATAAAAATATGCTCAGACACATATTGATAGCCTTCTCTCATCATCTCACTGGCTCCAGATCCATGTAGCAGAGGAAGGAAAACCTCTAAGCAGAGGTAATAAGTGGAGGCTGACAGATGACAACCCCAAAACTAAATAAAATTTAAATAACGCTTTATAGCCTTTTCTCTTTGGCCTTTAATGAGCTGCTGCTAAGTCAGGTTTCGTCATCTCCACCTGAGGCTCACAATAGGTACTAAGTGTGGTCAGCAAAAGATTAATAAGACACAAGATGAGAAAATTGAATGTTTCATGCTAGTGCTCTATATCCAGGCCTTGTTGATGAAGGCATAGGTGGAAATAAACAGTGAATGGTAAGGAAGAAGTATTTTATAACATGTTGAGCCAAGGAAAACACTTCTGAAGGTATTGGCACAAAACACACTATGAAGAAGTATAATTTGTTATTTATTTGCTTATGGGACACTGTGTCACCCACTACTGATCATCTGATGTCCATGCCTCATTATACCTGTGATGGTTAATTGTATGCATCAAATCAACTTGACTGAGTGGGAGTGCCCAGACATTAGTCAGTCATTATTCTGCACATGTCTATGAGGATGCTCCTGGGTGAGATTAACATATTAATTGGTAGACTAAGGAAAGGAGATTGCCCTCCCTGATGTGGGTGGGACTTATCCAGGCAGCAGAAGAATGTTGAAATCTTTGATGCTTTACAAACAGTTTATGGGGCAATGTCACAAATATATCAGCAGTTTACAAATGGGCGATTCATTTTAAGAATGGATGCAGTGATGTTAAAGATGAAGCCTGTGATGACAGACCATCTACATCAATTTGTGAGGAAAACATTCATCTTGTGTGTGCCCTAATTGAAGAAGACTGATGAATAGCAGCAGAAACAATAGCCAGCACCACAACATCTCAACTGGTTAAATTCACAAAATTCTGACTGAGAAATTCAAGTTAAGCAAACTTTCTACTCAATGGGTGCCAAAACCATTACACCCAGATGAGCTACAGACAACAGCAGAGCTTTTAATGAATATGTTAAGTAAGTGGGATCAAGATCCTGAAGTATTTCTTCAAAGAACTGTAACAGGAAGCAAAACACAGCTTTCCCAGTATGCTCTTGGAGACAAAGTACAATGGGTACCAAGAGGTGCAAGTGGTCCATCCAGTCAAAGCAAAAGAGGACCAGTCAAGAACAAAGGTCATGGCAACAGTTTTTTGGGATCCTCAAGGCCTTTTGTTTATTGATTTCCTGGAAGGCCAAAGAACAATAACATTTGCTCATTATGAGATTGTCTTTAGAAAGTTAACTGAGGCTATAGCAGTAAAATGCCCAGGAAAGCATCACCAGAGAGTCCTTTTCCACCACAATAGTGAGCCTGCTCACTCCTCTCATCAATCAAAGACAAGTTTGTGAGAGTTGTGATGGGAAATCACTCGACATCCACCTTACATTCCCGATGTGGCTCCTTCTCACTTCTTTTTGTATCTTAATGTTAAAAATTATTAAAGGGCACCCATGTTTTGTCAGTTAGTATAGAAAAGAATGTGTTGACAAGGTTAAATTCCCAGGATCCTCAGTTCTTTAGGGATGGATTAAATATCTGATATCCTTGCTTACAAAAGTGTCTTGAACTTGATGGAGATTTGTTGAGAAATAAAGTTTATCCTTTTAATTTTTATATTGTAATTCCATATTCCATGAACTTTTTGAAGTCCCCTTATGTGTGTATTTGTGTGTACTTGTATGTAGTATGTATGTATACACACATAGATGCACACACACAAAACCCATTGGTGCTATCCTTTCTATGTGCCTATACATAAATCCTATTGGTTATGTTTCTCTGGAGACCCTGACTAATGCAATACCCAAGAAGCTCTGCCCTAGAACGGATCTGAAGGGAAACAATGGACATGAAAAGACAAAGGAACATCTCTATCTTTTAGAAAGCTCCCCTCTTCCTCTGCTTCTTCCTCGGTGCTCCTCTCTTGACAGAGGACTTGTGCTAATCTACATAACCTTCAGGAATATCTGTGTTTTCATCCACCTCTTCTCTCCAACATCCTCATCATGAAGCTGTCATCAAGACCCTAAAACTGGATTCCTGCTGTTGCTTCAAACAATTAAAATATTCCCAGAATTGTCAGTAGCAAGTATATCCAGAAATGATGTCATAACAGAAGGATAATTAAGCACATCCAATCAATTCAACCGAACAGTGATATGGTAGTGTATGAAATCAGTAAACATTGAGAAAGGGAAGAAAGAAGAAAGGAAGGAAGAGAGGGGAAGGAAGGAGGAAAGAAGGAAGAGTGTGCTTGCTTAATCTAAGCCATTACTTCTGTGATATAATGTCACTTAGATAAGTTGGTGATAAGATCTTACCTTCAAAAGGTAACAAACCAGTGAAGAATGGGGATTCGTGCACCCTTGACTGCAGTATAAGGTAACTTTTTTGAGGAACTCTGATAGTCCATATGCTTACCAGTGAATCTACACCATTCCTAGATTACATTAAGCTAAACATTCCAAACTGTTAAGCAAAACCTTGCTTCTCTAATACAGGTAGATGTCTGACTGTGACTCAAATAGCTTTCACACTGCACACCAGCTCGTGATAAAGCTGACGATTTCAGGACCAGGCATCATGTTCCAAGTTTGCTAAAAAGAAATGTAGGAAGAAAGGAGAATATTCAAGAAAGGGTACTTAGAAGACCGTTTGCTCTGTGTGTTCAAACATGATGACTAAAACCCTAACACAAGCAATAGTGTCTCAGGAGCTTAGAATTCAGACACTGCCTTTCTGTATGCTCATTAGAGTCCTCCACTAATTATTCCTGAAACAAAGATCTACATAATTCAAAATAACTTACATTTATCAACAAAACTCACTTGTAAACATAATTTTTTTCCTAGTAGAATTATCTTTCCTACTATGTGTAACTTTAATATCAAATTATAATGTCTCAAGCACTAGAGTAAGTGCCAATGCTTTCTTATTCACTCTTCATGATAAGATGGTCAAAATACAGTATTATTTCTATTTTGCAAATGAGAAAGAATAAGGCTTAGAGCATTATAATAACTACCCAGGGTTAGCCAGCTAGCAAGCAAACAAACTGCAGTTTGGTCTCAGATCTGTTGGACCCAGGAAATGATTCTTGATATCAATCCTTGGATCCTGATCTTATATTCATGTATCAGTGTCCATTTAAGGAAAGGATGAAGTGGTGCATAAATCAGAATGAAATAAATTCAGCTCTCTTTTTGTTCATTCATCAATTTGTCCACTTACCATATATACTTTAGCTTCTACTTTGCCCCAGTTATTGAGCAGACTGTCACAGACACATGAGTCCATCATGGTTTCTTATTTGAAATAACTCACAAACGTGACCTTTGAACTGGTGGCATCTGCTTTTATGTCTGCTTCGCCTTCCTCAAGGTTTTTATTGCCCTTCCTGCTCTCTGCCCATTTGACTGGACCACTTATCTCCTTTAACCCCTAATGTCTAACCTCCAGGTGGAGCTGAAGCCTCATCTCTTCCAATAAACCTGACCTGGGTACTTCTGACCTCCTCACACATTTAACATGAGATGCAGCCCAGTGATTCACTGTTATCTAATTTTTCCATATGGACTGTAAGTTTACGGACAATAAGATCTATGGATAAAACATTTTTTCCTCATTAATATATCACAATACAGGGCCCATATTATCTATTAAGTAAATTCAGAATAATTTTCAATGAGACGTATTTCTTGAAAGTCAGTTATATTTCTTTAAGACTTAAGTTGTCCCTCTTAAGACTAGCCCTTTGTTTAAGACATGGACGTAACTGGGATCTTCCCAGTTGTATGTGTTTTTACCTTTCCAATCTCCAACCTTGTTTGACATCTCCCAGTACTACAGAGAAGGATTCCATTACTTGGATACTGCATTAATTTCTCCTAGTAACAAGCATAAACTCTGGAATTCTACAGGAAAACAGGCAGCTTCTTGTTGAAAGAAATTTTTATGCTTTACAACATAATTTTTCATTGGGATTTAAAAAAATACTTTAAAAGCTGACAATACGTAAACCTAATGTGCTTTTTAAAATACATTTTTACCAAATGTGCTGGGCTTAAAAATTGAAAGAGAATTTCTCTCTCTCTCTCTTTTTTTTTTTTTGTCTATGGCCAAGATTTGTTTTTTCCTTGCTAACACTCTGGAGCCTTGTATCTTATTGAGATTTGATGGTGACCTCACAGGTACCTTATTAATAATGAACCAGAGGGGCTCAGAGGAGCTTGGGTTTGGAGTAATAAATCATACTGTAAGTAAGTGCCGTGTTTGCAGTTTTAGAATTTAGAGGAATGAAATAACCAAGATTGAGAGTCTGGCGGGTGGTCAAAGTGATTAGGGGTGGGGGCTGGCCTTTCATGGAACTGACACATGCTTATGGTTATTAATTACTTTTACATTTACATTGCTAATTGCTGTTATTCTTTTCAGTTACAATGTAATTGAATTTAAAAATTGAAGCTTCAAATGTCAGGTCCAGATATTACATTGTGCCTCTGCCCAAGGAAGTTTATATACACAGTTTAGGTTATACGAAATGATGGATTATAAGGCAAGCTTCAAGGTGACTAATAATACCCAAGGCAGAAAATTTGCTGCAAAGGAGATTCCAGGGGATTAGAAAAGAGAAACAAGATCATAGAAAGTTAACATGTGAATTTTAACTCATAAATTAAGCACTATGCATTTCAGTTATCCCATTTAACAGAAGGCATCTGTAAGTTAGCACGAATGATAATTGCTCCTGTAGTTCAACTCTATATATATATATATATATATATATATATATATATATATATATATATATATTTATTTATTTATTTATTTTTTACAACGGTCTATTTTCCATGAATTTTGTGCCTTGAACTGTGCTGGGTGATGAAGGTGATGGAATGTGTGTTACACATGTTTGCAGTCACACAAGCCCCTGGGTCACTTGGCATAGTTTAGTGTTTCCTGACAACTTGGATATGGACCTCTGGAAGAGTGTGAGGAAAATGTGGACTCGTTCCTCTTGCACATACACATAATTACACATGGATTCAATAGAAGCTGTGAACAAATGGGTGTGGGGGTGAAATAAAGAATTCTACTTTAATGGATCCCGGAATGGGAATGTCTGGTGCATGGCCAAGCTGAAGGGTGACCCGGCAGGATCACCACCAGGACACAATGTGAGTGTTGGCAATAATGATCCCCAGTTACTGAGAAAAATTAAACCGTGTTGTCTTTTCTTAAGAAGGCAGGTAGATGGGTGATTCATCTTTTAGTTAAAATTTTGAACCAAAAAAATTGTCCTTTATTTAAGTATTGTAGAACAACCATTAATAGTACAAATGCTATTAATTATCATGAGAGTTCATTCCTTGATAATAATACTTGAATAAGCAACTTCTGTACAAGGAAACGCCACCTTTCCAGGATTTTCTCCCACACTTGGGGGCCTGGAGCGAGGAGCCATTTTGGCAATTCTCCCACTTCCTGTTGTGGTTAGGAAGCTCTGTGTGGTCATGGCTACACACATGCCTGAACAAGGGCAAATTTCTTCCGTAGTCTACCATAAACACCTTGAAACGTCATACTTATCTTACACTTTTCTCCTCATCACAAACACTACTTGGAGTTTTATAATTACCCAAGAGGAATTTAACTGGGAAATTTCACATATCAAATCTTTAATTAATTAATTAATTAATATTTTGAGACAGAGTCTTGCTCTGTAGCCCAGACTGGAGTGCAGCGGTGCGATCTCAGCTCACTGCAATCTCCGCCTCCCAGGTTCACACCATTCTCCCACCTCAGCCTCCTGAGTAGCTAGGACTACAGGTGTGCACCACTAAGCCCAGCTAATCTTGTTTTTGTACTTTCTTAGTAGAGATGGGGTTTCACCGTGTTAGCCAGGAGGGTCTTGATCTGACCTCGTGATCCACCTGCCTCAGCCTCCCAAAGTGCTGGGATTACAGGCTTGAGCCACTGTGCCTGGCCAATATCTTTAATTTTTAAAGATTAGAGGACAGAGGCCCTGAGAAGGATAGCAGCTCTTCAAAGTCTCCAGTCAGCTTGGGAATTGAAAATAAAAGTAGTTGCATGCTCTCAGAATTGGGCTCCATGGAACCACTGGGAATGCAGTTCCCTGGGACTTGGCAAACCTGTTGTAAGGGCTTTCAGGAAGAAAGCAGCCTGGAAACATCATTACTGACTTCTGTTAGAGAGAAGTCTCCTAGTAGATCTAACAAAAGTTCATCTCTAATGGATGTGTTCTTTAGTGCCTCTCGGTATGGCAAGATACCTTTAACAGCATCTTTGAAATTATAGTACTTTGTTCTAGTTTCATAGTAAATGCTCTGACGGCAGTGTGGGATCTCTTGGGTTTCTTCCTTCTTTGCTGTGAAAACATACACTGTCTATACATTGTTATTATCATAGCTGTTAAGAAGTGTGAGAGCATGAGTTTCTACCCCATCATCTACGCAGGGCAGAGGCAGTGGCAGTGAATCCTGCTGGAGTGTAATAAGAATCTAAGTAAACCAGTTGTGGTGAAATCTATCAAAAAATGTGGCAATTTATGAAAATATGTCCCTCAAGCACACCAAGGTTGTCATCAAAGTGAGCTAACTGACAATTAACTTCTACATCTTGCACAAAGGGTGAGGAATTCTAGTGTAAAAATAAAACCAGCTAATGCATATCTACTGTCTATGAACAATAAATCAGAAACAAAAAAATGAACACGCCACTTGGTGCTTTTCAATGTACATTACCATCTTATGGAACACTGCTGTTCAGGCTTCTGATTTAGAAAGGTTACTCTCAAAGAAGACCATAATGGTGATGTTTTTGCCTACACATTTTAACTTAAAATTTCAGCCAATGAGCAGTTGTTGAGTGGCCACTCTGTTCTAGGAACTGGGTCACGAAAAGCAGGAGAATTTGCTAACAACTATTAGCACCACTATACATTCCTGCTACCCATTACGTTTGGTAGGTGTGTATTTATATTTGAAACAAATTATTTACTTTTCACATTAGCATTCAGTTAGTTAACTTTTGGCAAATTCACCTATACCCCAAGTAAAAGCATGTAGAGGATTCTACATGTGCCTCAGAGGCAGAGCGTGAAATGGCCAGAAAAGGAGGTGACATTTGTACTGGCCTTTCAAGGATATTAATTATTTCCAGCCAACATATTGGTATGTTCTTGTTCTACTTCACCAGCTCAACTGAGGTGTCTCTCAAAAAGAAAGAGAGAGAGAGAGAGAGAAAGTAAAGAAAAAAGAAAGAAAGGCAAGAAAGAAAGAAAATGAAAGAAAGAGAAATGAAAGAAAGAAGGAACAAAGAAAGAAAAATGAAAGAAAAGAAAGAAAATGAAAGAAGGAAGGAGAGAAGAAACAATGTAGAGAAACACCTTTGTTCCCTGCCCCCTCGTCCTGCACTTACTTCCCCTCTGAGGAGCTCCTGCAGCTTTTGCCCTCTGCAGTGCAGAAGGTTGCACATCATTCCAGTATCCCACTATCCTGGGATCCTGAAGAGTCTCCTGAACTTTTCTGACTGACTGAGTCAATAACATAATGTCACACTGTGTAAGCAAATTATACAGTCACAGACAGTGCAGAATATTTTTCCTCTGTCCTGATTTGTCCACTCAGCTCTCAGCCAACCACTTGTTCACTAATCTTGACGCCAACACCATGCTTTGGTGTGCCCTTATGCTCTTCCTGGAAAATCTCCATGCACATCAGCATGTCTAACACTCAGTTTCCCCGTCGAACTTGTCCTCACCCTCCATGCCTTTGAAAGTAATGCTGTCTCCTAAAATCACAGGTCATCACTTCCACATCATTTATGTTTTGAAAATTTCCTGTACTTATATAATTCATTAAGTATTTACCAAGCATATTCCAGATATTATAAAAATTGTGAAACAGCAGTGAATTTAAAAGTAAAAATGTTTCTGCCTTTAAGCACATAATGTATTGTGTGGAATAAGACAATAGACAAAAAAAGCGTATATAGTAATGAATGCTTTGGAGAAAAACAAATTGGAACAAAGAGAGAAATATTTGAGTATTGTGCAATAGTAAAGAGGGTGATCAGGGGTTCTTTTATGGATGATAAAATAAGCAAAAATCTGAAGGATATATAATTAAACGTTTATCAAGAAGCTATTGTACTTCCAATCCCTAGATTCTAAAACAAACAAACAAATAGATTCCTTATATCTATGTGATTAATATACTATGTCAGGCATTAAATACCTTAGGAGAAACATCCTACTTATTATTTTTATCTTTAGGAACCAATACAGAGACAAGTTCATTGTGCTTATAAAAGATTAGATGAAAAGATGTAAGAGCAGTTGAATATTTTTCACATTTTCTAAAAATTTTAAGTCTCAATCTCCCCCAAAAAGGCTGTGAAAGAGACAGCACTGATAATCAGGCATTTCAAGTGTCCCTCAGAGTTTTCAGACTCCTCTGCTGTTGTCAGGGACAGACAAAGAGTTTCATTCAATAAAACATGAGTAGAGGTGATATGTGTCACTTATGAGCCAAGGCATTTAGATAGACCATACATGAACCTTCAATTTTCCCTCCTCTGCCTGTGGCAACCTCAGAAGTAATGTGTTGAGATGCAAAAGTCAAAAATGGGGTACCTTGGACCACTGGATGAAGAAAAGTCCTACTAGGTTGTAGCAGATTTTTTTCAAGAAAGAGAAATAAACCTTGTTTTGTTAAGTAATTACAATGTTAGAAATTATCTGTTACCATAACATTGTCCAATCTTTTTTTTTTTTTTTTTTTTTTTTTTTTGAGATGGAGTAGTTGCACTCTGTCGCCCATGCTGGAGTACAATGGCACGATCTCGGCTCACTGCAACCTCTGCCTCCTGGGTTCAAGTGATTCTCCTGCCTCAGCTTCCCAAGTACTGGGATTACAGGCGCCTGCCACCACGCCCAGCTAATTTTTGTATTTTTAGTAGAGACAGGGTTCTGCCATGTTGGCCAGACTGGTTTCGAACTCCTGACCTCAGGTAATCCACCCGCCGCGGCCTCCCAAAGTGCTGGGATTACAGGCATGAACCACCATGCCAGACCCAATCTATTTTTATCAAATGAGAATGTGAGTGTATCATTGTTGGTAGCATGTAATCAGTAGTTTTAAGCATTACCCATTAAGGTGTGGTAGAAATAGAACTGAGTTCACTGGAAGTCACCAAGAATTATATTGACACACTTTAGTTCATTGAAAATTTAGTTCTAGGAATTTAAGGAGATTTTCCAAAGCTACTCACATGGCTTCTAGAGACTCTGTAATAACAAATACGACTGCCCCAGCTAGTTTCTTTAAGTCTTTAGTTGCTATTCCATCCCTGGGTTGCATGGTGTAGAGGGTTAAGGAGCAGCTGCTTTGATTTGTGTTAGGAAACTGAGGGGGCATAGAACACAGACACTTCCTGCCTCAGGAGGGCTTATGTCAAGAATACACACTGGAGTGGATAGTTTATTCTCATGAATTGAACAGTGTACCTAGCCGTACTGTGAACTCCAGGACAATGGAAACTTTCATCTGTTATTCCCCTACACTCCTCACAGCACTGACCAAGAGGAGTGTCAGTAGATAATTGATAGCTGCATTTGTTCACTGGTTCATTAGTTGGATAATTGAAAATGCAGTGAAAAAAACAAAAGAAAGCAACCCAGACTGGTGACAGCACATTTTTTTTTGTTGTTGTTGTTGAATTACTTAGTTCTCAGAGTTTGAATCTGGCATTTATTAATCCTAAATTAAGAAGCTATTAAACTTTCACTGGTCTAGACTCTGAAACCAACTAGTAGGTAAAGTGTCTATTTGCAGATACAATAAATTAACTCTAGATGATGTGAGCAGAAAAGACAGGTGGGTGGAGAGACAGAGTTAGAGACATGCTTAAGTCATCTGCTGACTTGCTATAGTGAGGACATCACCACCAGCGAGGACCCTAGGCACTAAGCACTAAGCCCTACAGCTGACACCGTCTGTACTCCCAACCCTGGGGAGTACAGGCTGTCACCTGTACTGGCTGTCACCAACAGCAGCTACTACTACTGCCCAGGAGGCTGTTTTCCCTCTCCCCTCTTCCTCTTAAAGCTTGTTATTAAGATTTCTTGTGTGCCCTTTATACAGAATCTTCTAAAAATAGTATATTCCATTTGCTGGATTAATTTGTTCACCTCATCTTCACTTTGCAACCCAAAGCAATTGGCTTCCTTCTCCACCACTCCACTGCTGCTGCCTTTTGGATAAGATCTCAGTGACTTTCTAATTGGTAATCTTGATCACTCCCCTTTCCATTGGCACCTATTTTCCTGTTCATGCCTTAAGTGTTAGTATCCCAAGGGCATAATCCTTGATGCATAAATCCATTCACTCTACACTTCTCAGGGATCTAATCCACTCTTGTGATTTTAACTGCCACCTACATGGTTAATGACACTTACATATTTATAGCCATAACTTGTCTTTTGAGCTTCGTATGTGTATGTGCAAATTGCTGGTAAACATCTGTAATTAAATATCTCACAGGAACTTTGAAATTACATATGTTAAACTCAACTTATCCTGCACCCACATGTAGTTGTCTTTTTGTGTTCCCCGGATCACTGAATTTCATCATTTTTCATCCAGTTTCCCAGCCAGGAACTTGGTAGTCATCCTTCAATTTTTCATCTTGCTTAGCCCCAAAATGAAATCAAACAAGTCTCATATATTGGAACTTTGTACATTCTTTTGGATCTATTCAGTTATAACTAATAATCTCTTAATTCAGGATTTCACAGTAATTTTCAACTACTTTGTGACAAAATCCCAAGTCAAAACAAGTCAAAACAGTCATCTCTGGCTCTGTTCTCTGTTCTTCAGGGTCTTTTCTCCCACCGTTTTTTTTTTTTTTTTTTTTTTGAAGATGGAGTTTGACTCTTGTTGCCCAGGTTGGAGTGAATGGAGTGAAGTGGCATGATCTCAGCTCATGGCAACCTCCGCCTGCTGGATTCAAGCGATTCTCCTGCCTCAGCCTTCCGAGTAGCTGGGATTACAGGCATGCACCACCACCCCCGGCGAATTTTGTATTTTTAGTAGAGACAGGGTTTCTCCATGTTTGTCAGGTTGGTCTCGAGCTTGCAACCTCAAGTGATCCACCCACTATGGCCTCCCAAAGTGCTGGGATTACAGGCGTGAGCCAACGCACCCAGCCTCCCACCTCCTTTTATCAAGTTCCTAACACCCTTCCTCTACACACATCCCAAGATGAAACATGATGTCATTAAAAATGAAGTCACATAAACTTCATTACATTTTTAGCCATTCGGGGTGTCCTGTATCTTCAGGCACATAGGTGTGCCCCTTCTTTTTCCCACTGCACCCTGACAATATCAAGCCAGCATAGTTGCTTACACATTCCATTTGGTTTCAACTGTCTGGCCATGTTGTTCTGATGCCTGCAATGAACTCTTATTTGATATAAGCTCTTTTTAACCTAATTAACTGTTCATTTTCCAAGACATAGCTCAAGTATTACTTCCTCTAAGAAGTCTTCTTGGAACTCTCCAAAGTGGGGAGAATTTTGTCCTTGTTTGTCTGTATCAAACTATGTATATGCTCTGATAACACATTTACTCACAAGTGTTCACCACCTATCTACTCACGGAAGAAAAAGTAGTTATTCAAAGACAGTGCACCCACATACCCTAATGTGAATCACATTCCGGTCTATTTTGTTGTTGTTGTTGTTCTGGGTACTTGTTCCATTTTTGTGGCCTCTGAATATAGAAACCAGCAGCTAGGATAAGGTTAGAGAGCCCCTCCTGGTAACCCCTAACTTTGGTTTGTTTGTACATTTTCCTGAATAGAAAATCTAATACAAATAATAGTTATTTGTTAGAATTCCCATGGATTCCATAAGTAGATTATGATAAATAGGCAAACAAATAAAAAGTTTGACAGCAGGATACCATTGGGGCCAGTGAACCAGGGCCCCAATTAAGGTGGGTGGCCGAGGATGTTCTATTTCCATCTGTAAGGAGACTGTTCATAACTCCTTACTCTCCTTTCATCACTTTCTCCTTTCATCATTTTTCTCTCTTGTCATCAGATCATTTTCCCTGCTCCTCAGTTCACATGGAGAAACTGAATGTCATAAGGGTGCAAATTTGAATGACCTTTGTTTCATCTAGAGAAGAATATACTTTCCTTTAATTTTTTTTCCAAAATCTTAGAGAAGAACATTGTCTTATTATGAGTCAAGTACCTCCGCTGGGAAAAAATAGCTCAGGAGGAATGGCAAGTTATACTATCATGGCAGGTCAGAGGCAGCATTGGGTGTTGAATTGAGAGATTTATTTACTAGATTAAAGAGGAAGGAAGTTGTGCGGTGCTAAAGAATAATAGCTATCCCCTGTACTGGTAATCCTTCATATATGTGCAGTATCCTTTATAGCTTATGTAGTTATTTTTATAAAATCACAGCTATTTTCATAATTATTTCCTGCTCATCTCCTGTGATTTAAGGGATACTATCCTCATTTTATAGATGAGAAAACTAAGACTCAAAGAGAATAAGAAATCTAATTTGACTTAAATAGCCAGTAATGCTAGAGCTAAGGCATGCGCCTTCATTCTTGAATACAAGTGCCTTGAAATATTGACTAACTTCTTGTGGACATTGAAGACCTCCAAAACTCAGTGGTGACTCTCAGAGTCAAGGCCGTACACCCTACTAGGTGAGACATATTTTGCCTAATGGAGTACCACTTTCTCTGTTTCTTAAAGAGGAGATATTGTTGAAATCTTTGCCTCTGTAAAACTGACATCTCTGTCTTTGACTGTAGGTTTGTTTCTAAGATAGGCAACCCATGTTTATTAATTTTTATAGAAAAGTCATACCTCTGGAATGATTCATTGATTTGGCAGGTGTTTTTTGAGCACTTACAATGAAAATGGCTGTTCCTACTCTACAACTGGGAGAAAAATAAGACACTATTCTGGCCATCAAATAATTTACAAAAAGTTGGGCCAGAGGTGGATGTATGTAACTATAAAAATATTTACATGTGATAAATGTCATAAAAGAAGTGCAAACAAAATATTATGGGGATTCTAAAAAATGGACATCACTGTAATAGGAGGTTAAGAAGTGTATCACTGTGAAAGTGTCCCTTAGGGCGTAGGAAAGTGGAATTGAGTTAGTTACATGATTCAGTGAGAAATAGGCATAATTGTACAGAGCAGACTTATCAAAGCTGGGCTTTAACTTGAGCCTTACCTAGTTCCACCAGCTGAAGGCTGTAAGTTTATCCTCACCAAGTCTGTGTATTCACAACTGCATTGATTATTCCCATTCCCACTCTCTGATCCATTTATCCTCGTGGAAATGACCATAAATCCTCTGCTATCAATATACATCTACAGTCCTGTTTTTATCACCAAGTATAATCACATGCAAACACCAAGGTTTGGCATTTGTTATTAAAAGTGCTAGAATATCATAACTTCTTTGCACTAGTAAAAATACTCTTTTTAAATAAGAAAATGATTTATTTTTTAGTTCAATATGATATTGTTATGGAGTTGTATATAAAAAAACTAAAAAGAGGGATGCATAAGTCTACAAAATGGTCTGATTTTTCACATTGTTTTTCCAGTCACCCCTGCTTCTCAAGGACAAAGTGGAGGTGCAGCGGGCTGCCTGAATCTGGCTCAGGCCAAGCTGAAGCTGGGGTGAAAGGCTGTAGTTGTAGAAGTGCCTTGTGAATATCTATGTCTATATCTACATATGAATAAGTATACGAAGTTTTAAATATGTAAAATTATTTAATTTAGACAACAAACATATTTAGAGCAGTGACTATGTACTTAATCCTGGAGAGCAGAAGAAAACCAGAAAAAAAGTCTGTGGTAATCCTTGCGTTGTAATGGGAAATAGACATTAAATAAATAAATGAAAAATATAATTTCAAAAAGTAATACTTGCTGTCAGAAATGTAATGTGTGAAGAAAGGTGATTTTACGTAAAGGAGGTTAGGAGAGACCCAGGGGTAACATTTGAGAGGAGCTGTGAATGAAAGAGTGCAGTGAACGATGTGACATCTGAGGGAAAACACAGTAGGTCAAAGGGAGAGCAAGAGAAAATGACCTAAAACTGGAATAACCTCAGTGCTTTGGAGAAACAGCAAGAAAGAAGGTGATATGGTTAGACTTTGTGTACCCCCAACCAAATCTCACCTTAAGTTATAGTTTCCATAATCCCCACATGTCATGGACCCAGTGGAAGGTAATTTAATCATAGGGGTGGTTACCCCCATGCTGTTCTCATGGTAGTGAGTTCTCAAAAAAATCTGATGGTTTTATAAGGGGCTATTCCTCTTTGCTCAGCTCCTTCTCTCTCCTACTGCCATGTGATGATGTACCTTCCACCATGATTGTAGGTTTCCTGGGGCTTCCCCAGCCATGCAGAACTCTGAGCAAATTAAACCTCTTTCCTTTATAAATTACGCAGTCTCAGGTATTTCTTCACAGCAGCGTGAGAACAGGCCAATATAGCAAATTGGTACCAGGAGTGGGGTGCTGCTATAAGGTACCTGAATATGTGGAAGCAACTTTGGAACTGGGTAACAGACAGAGATTAGAACAGTTTCGGGAGGCTCAAAAGAAGACAGGAAAATGTGGGAAAGTTTAGAACTTCCTAGAGACTTGGGGGGGCTCCAGAGATAGGAAGACATAGGACAGTTTGGAACTTCCTAGAGATTTATTGAATGACTTTGACCAAAATGCTGATAGTGATATGGACAATGAAGTCCAGGCTGAGGTGGTCTCAGATGGACATGAATACATTTTCAGATGGACATGAGGAATTTGTTGGCAACAAAAGCAAAGGCCACTCTTGTTATGCTTTAGCAAACAGACTAGTGGCATTTTGTTCTTGCCCTAGAAATCTATGGAACTTTGAAATTGAGAGAGAGGATTTAGGGTATCTGATGGCAGAAATTTCTAAGCAGCAAAGCATTCAAGAGGTGTCAGAGCATGAAAATTAAAAAATTTGCAGCCTGATGTAGCAGAAAAGAAAAACCCATTTTCTGGGGAGAAATTCAAATTGGCTGCAAAAATTTGCATAACTAATGAGGATCCAAATGCTAATCGCCAAGACAATGGGTAAAATGTCTCCAGGACATGTCAGAGACCTTCAGGGCAGCCCCTTCCATCACAAGACTGGAGGCCTAGGAGGGAAAATTGGTTTCCTGGGCCTGGTCCAGGTCCCCACTGCTGTGTGCAGTCCCTGATGCCTTGCATCCCAGCCACTCTAGCTGTGGCTAAAAGGAGTCAATGTACAGCTCAGACCATTGCTTCAAAGGGTACAAGCCCCAAGCCTTGGCAGCTGCCACATGGTGTTGATCCTGTGGGTGCACAGAAGACTCAAATTAAGATTTGGCAACCTCTACCTAGATTTCAGAGGACGTATGGGAACACTCAGATGTCCAGGCAGACATCTCCTGCAGGGGTGAAACCCTCATGGAGAATCTCTGTGAGGGCAGTGTGGAGGGAAATATGGAGTCCTAGCCACCACACACAGTCCCCAGTGGGACACTGCCTGGTGGAGTTGTGATTAGACAGCCACTATTCTCCAGACCCTAGAATGGTAGATCCACCAATAGCTGACACTATGCACTTGGAAATGCTGCAGACATTCCATGCCAGCTGTGAAAGCAGCTGGGAGTGGGGCTGTACCCTGCAAAGCTACAGAGGCAGAACTTCCCAAGGCCATAGGAGACTACCTTTTATGTCAGCATGACCTGGATGTGAGACCTGGAGTCAAAGGAGATCATTTTGGAACTTTAAGGTTTGATGACTGCCCTTTGAATTTTAGACTTGTATGAGGCCTGTAGCCCTTTTGTTTTGGTCATTTTTTTCCGATTTGGAATAGCTGTATTTTCCCAATGCCTGTGCCCCCATTGTATCTCAGAAGTAACTAACTTGATTTTATTTTACGGGCTCATAGGCAGAAGGGACTTGCCTTGTCTCCCATAAGACTTTGACCTTAGACATTTGGGTTAATGCTGGAATGAGATAAGATTTGGGGGGACTGTTGGAAAGGCATGATTGTGTCTTGAAATATGAGGACATGAGATTTGGACGGGGCCATGCGTGGAATGATATGATTAGGCTTGTGTCCCCACCAATATCTCATCTTGAAGTTTAGTTCCCATAATCCCCTTGTGTTGTGGTAAGGACCCAATGGGAGGTAATTGAATCATTGGGGCAGTTATCTCCATGCTGTTCTCATAATAATGAGTTCTCACAAGATCTGATGGTTTTATAAGGGGCTTTTTTCCTCTTTGCTCAGCTCATTCTCTCTCCTGCCGCCCTGTGAAGAGGTGCCTTCCACCATGACTGTAAGTTTCCTGAGGCCTCCCCAGCTATGCAGAACCATGAGTCAATTAAACCCCTTTCCTTTGTATGTTACCTAGTCTCAGGTATTTCTTCATAGCAGCATGAGAACGAACTAATACAGAAGGCTCCTGGAGCTGGAGAAGAATAAGTACAGTGAAAAGTAAAGAAGATGAGGTGTATGAATAGGAAAAGGCAAGCTCATGGGAGCCCTTGTAGGCACAGAATTAGGAGTTTATAATGGATTCTGGAATGTGATAGGAAGCCATGGGGTCTTACAAAGGACAACTGTAGTTACCGATACATGAAGTGATAACTGTGTTGGGTGTGAAAGGGAGCAAAAGTGGAGTAGAAGAGAAGTTTGTTGGCATTTTTGAGGATTAGGCTTGAACTAAGGTAGTAGTTATACAGGAGGGCAGACAAAAATTTAACGTGTATTTTGAATGTAAACTTGAAAATAAATGGAAAGAGGAAAGTGAGAGAAATAAAGAATCTAAAGATAATTCAGTGATTTTTGACTGAGCAACTGCAAAGATTACATTATCACTTAATGATATGGGGAACGTGGGAGAAAAAGTTGGGTATTGTGAGTACATGGGAGGAGCATCGATTAAGATCACTAGGAGGTGGTGGTAGCATTGGAGACATCCTCATGGAAATGTGAATTTCACAATTCACAATTGGAGCTCAGGGGAAGGTTAGGAAAAACTTGGAAGTCATCAGAATATAGATGGTCTTTCAAGCCATGGGATTTGATGAAATAATCTAGGGAGTGTAGAAAAAGAAGTTCGAGGACTGAGATTTGAGACAATCACAGAAGAATTATTTCATTTATAAAGTCAGCCGGGTTTAATCAAGCCTTCCAAGCACCTTTGGGATTTGTGTGCTGTGTACCCTCAGCGTGCCCTTCTTTACTCTCTTCTTTCCCAATCTTAACACCAGGAGGCTGATATTGAAGGAATGGTTGAACCAGAGCCTCCTTGCTCTCTTCCTTCTGTTTTGAATTGTTTTGAATCTACCATTAGGAGGAACCAGCATGAGGTTGGAGAGCAAGAGAAGAGAAGTATTGGAATTTATTTCCCCTTTTATTTTTACCTAAAATCTTGGTGTTTATTTCCCCTACTCCCTTAATAAAGGGCTGTTGTCTATGGTGAATGTCTGTTCAGAACTAGAAGAACTAGAAGTAACTTTATACTTCCCATATGCTTGTTAGGATATTAATCCCACGCAATGCAACAGGCATGTGTAAAAACACTTTCAAAAATCAGATCTACCATTTTTCCCTGCCTAAAAGTTGAAGGGGAGGAATAAATGTGGCTTCTCACTAGCCTAATAGCTTTATATCAGCAGTCCCTAACCTTCTTGGCACCAGGGACTGGTTTCCTGTAAGAATATTTTCACAGACCAGGGCAGCAGTGTATGGTGGTTTTGAGATAATTTAAGCACATTGCATTTGTTGTGTACTTTATTTTTTCTATTATTACATTGTAATATATGATGAAGTACTTATACAACTCACCATAATGTAGAATCAGCGTGAGTCCTGAGCTTGTTTTCCTGCAACTAGACAGTCCCATCTGGCGGTGATGGGAGACAGTGATAGATCATCAGGCATTAGATTCTCATAAGGATTGTGCAACCTGGATCCCTCGCATGTACAGTTCACAATAGTATTTGGACTTCTATGAGAATCTAATGCCACCACTGATTTGACAGGAGGTGGAGCTGAGGCAGTAATGTGAGCAATGGGAAATGGCTGTAAATGTAGATGAAGCTTTGCTCCCTCGCCACTCACCTCGTGCTGTGCAGACCCGGTTCCTAAAAGGATACAGACTGGTATGGGCTTGGGGACCCCGGCTCTATATTCTCTGATGCTTAGTATATGTGATGCAAGAATGGGTGTTTTTAGTATTTTCCAGAAGCCCAGATGTAATACTGTGTGGATGAAAAAGCAAATGAGACCACGGACCTGGGTGGAGCAATTCCCAGGAAAGAGAGAAGAAAAGATGGGGAAAATAATATCTCCTTGAAAACATCTCACTGAAAGCATTAGCCTGGAGGGGGAAATGACTCAGGATGACAACATAGTCTATATTTATTAACTTGCTTCTACCTACTACCAGCTTCTTCAGTGTCTTACAGGAAAAGAGCACTAGAATTTGTTTTATTTTGAATCTGGTTACGTAAGATAAAAACACTCTAAGGTCATGGACTTGGATTTCTTCTACTGTCTATAATGTTTACACAATCTTCCATGTTCACGTGGGTAGGTAAGAAGTGTTATCTGAACTGATAAAACCAGTTAAAGCAAGAGAACCTCCAGAGGGAAGAAATAGTCTCCCTCCTGTCTAGTCGCGTACACTGTCCTCCTGACAGGGTGATGCAAACTTGACCAAGCAGGAAAGGGTCATAGATATTTCCTTCTGTGTTATACATTAAATCTTGTACTGGAATAGCTTTGCACCTCTTGAATATCTAGTGATAGTGATTGACACCATTTCTGGCAATGCTGAAGTACCTCTGATCCAACCACTAATGCATTCATCTGATATGGGCCCTGGACTTTATTTAAGACAGAAGCTCTCCAAAGCTACACTGACTTCATTCTACTTCCTGGCTGCTCCAAGGGGTGGTACTAACTGGACCCATAATTAATTTCACATGACAATTACCCAGACACATTTATTTTGGTCGGAAGCTGATGTTCTTATTTACCATGGCTATGTTAAATCTTCAATATCATAGAAAATGCTTTCTGGCTGAAGGGAGGATAGATGTCGAATTTTTGAAATTAAGTCAGTTAGCAAAATAGATGCTTAGAAAGACCTTAAAAACTGGATGTATTGTCAGCTACATGTTTGCCCCAGGGCATCTCTCAGAGATGTTACTGTCTAGTAAAGTGAGTGAGGTGACATTGATCTGTGTATAAAATCCCCTCTTTCTCCCTTTTATAGAAGTTTTGGCATATATAGTATCTGCATTAACCTGGCAGGTCTTTGTTTACATGTAATATATATCCGTGTTGAATATCCAATCTGTGCTAAACCATGAGGACTATTGTTTTAACGTAAATTTCTATTTGATTAGAGCATTAGCCAAAACAGCTGCTGGCCCATTAGAGAAGCAGAATGAAGGGGCCAGGGTTGGATTTGAGTTCTGCCTCTTCCATTGACTGGCAATGAAGCTTGGTCAAATGACCCCCGTCTTCATATATCAACATGATTATAACAAAAATATGTGTTACTTATAAAAATTCCTGCTATTGTGAATATTAAACGATGTATTTCATGAGAGAATACTTTTAAGTACTTTTTTAGAAATCATAAAACTTTATATATGTTTTAAAAACATGAAGACAGTAACATTTTAGATAAGACATTAGACCACAAAATACTAGAAGGCCTCTTTTTTACAATATTCAGAACAGAGTAATATGTAAATAGAGAGGAGTTAAAGGAATTTGATTTTATGAACTAGGGAAAATAAACACACCTTTTTGTGGTGGAAGCTGGATAGAAGGAATTTAATTTTTCCTAACATTCCAAGGTTCAGTAAGAATTCAGCAAGGGAGAGGCTACTTATACCAGTCTCATATTTTGAGGTCAGCAAAGAGGTAATTCAAGACTTTTTTTTAAGTTTGATATTTAATCTAACAGAAATGTTACAATATGGGCACCTTTTATGTTGCCTTTGTGTCTCTACTGGATGATAGTGGCCTTATGGGCAGGGATCAATTCATCTCTCCTGAAGCAAAGAGCACAGAAGTGCACACAGGTAGGTGTTTGGTAACACCTGGTTAATGAACTTGCTTGCTTCATTTCCATTTCAACCCTAAATAAAATGTAAAATGCCATTTTATGCCTGAAACATAGCAGCACAAATAGTTTTATAGATTTAGTTCAATGTATCTCATGAAATGAAGGCCAAGTAAATTGCTTTAAGGACACCCTCCCATAGCGTGACAGTGGCTCTGACCTGCTTTGTTCAGCTCACATTAGCACAGACCTCATTCTCCAGCACCTACATTTATGAAAGATGGATGAAATAACTCCCAGTGCTTTCACCCAATCCTAAAATTGCTGCCGCACTACACAATAACTGTCTAGAGTTGCTTATTCCTTTTCTTCTATTAATAATACATTAAACCTCAGTTAAAAAGAAACTCAGAGAAAAAAAGGGAAAAGAAGATGATAATGACTTCTTGACAGATCTTGAATGAAAGGCTTTAACACAGCTTTAACTGAGCTTGACACACCATTTTTAATGTGCAAGTTCGTTCTGTTTCCCAATCTCTTCATACTTAATTGAGAAGTCCCACTTAGGGATGGGCAAAGAGTCTAATGAACCTCTTCTCCAGAATCATTAATTCAAAATATCTGATGTTGATTGTGCATTTTTTTGGTGATAACTACTCTCCCTGTTGATGTCTGCATAGAAATGGGCTGAATAACCATGTTTTGCGAATAGAACCCACGCTGTTCAAATTGGAATGTTTTATTAATCACAGTTCTTAAAGATATTGAACATTGGAGGGGGTAGATCAGGAAATAAATAATACATACTTTTGAAATGTCCCTGAGATGAGTAGCTAGCTGTTCTCTTTATAAATATTACAAACCTCACATAATCCCTTAGGTAAAGACACAATATTCAACACACATAATGATGAACAACAAAACAGCATTTTAATTTGAACCACAGTAGCCCTGACTATGGTTTGCTCAGCTTGTTAATTCATATCCCCTTGAGTTGTGTGAACTAGGTGATTAGTAGCCCCAAATAATAGGTCATTATCCTGAGATAAAACAATCGACCCACATTTGGTCACTATCAGTGATTAATGATGTAAAATAGAGATAAGCCTTCTGCATGGAGGATTTGGGTATCATTTTAGTATCATATATAATACTTGCTGCACATCTAACATTTAAACTTATTTTGGGCATATGTGTTTATTATTTAGGCCTGTTAATCATTTACCTATAAAAATAAAAACTAGGTTAATTTCTGAAATTTGGAAAATATTTTGTATTACATTTATTCTTTAGTAAGACTTATGGCATACCTTAGCACTATAAAATTAATTGCTCTAATTAGCAAATGTTATTATCAGTGACAAACTAGCATAGAACATTTTATTTGCTGCAGCTGTCATTAATGTAAAAAAAATAACCAAAAAGAAAGGGAAGGAAAAATATTTTTAAATAGTCATGTATGAGCCAATCGGGTCATATTGAGGTAGCCAACATCCCTTTTCTCTGACTTTTGAATGCAGTTATAGAGATCAGGGATTAGCACTGGGGTACCTCTACTCCTTGGAAGCCCCTCACATCTCAGCTGCTCTTATATCTCTGGCTGCTACTTTCCCATTGATTACTCACTACTTCTGTAGCTAATTATATGTTGGCATATTTCAAGCTTGTCTTTTCAAGTAGAATTGTGGCTGGAAGCTGTCTTATTTATCTCTGACCCAAATCTGAGCCTGGGCTAGTGTCTTTATACAATCGTAGGTTCAGCAAAAAGACATGTTGATTGATTGATTGGTATTTGAGTGGTAAATCAGTTTCAGAACATGGCTTCTTTTTTAACTTACTTTCTGCAAAGTAAAAAAAAAAAAAGCCACATCTGCTTAAGTAGAAAGGATGCATCATATATTTTCAATTCCTAACCTTGTTCAGATTGCAATAAAAGCAAATAGCCTTATATCTTTCTCTTCTAGAGACTCATACTTATGAGAAGACATATTTTGCTTCATTTTACTAAACATTTTCAGCACCTATGATTGAGTCACTAAGGATGAAAAAAAATGAGGGCACTGTAATCAAGGTACAATTTTGGAGAAAACAGATGTTGATATATGATAGAATTAAAAACAGACATAAGATAGAATTAAAGGAATTTTAAATAAATTCACGATACACTATTGTCTGAAATTTAGGGTTGTTACACACTTTGTTGAACCCACGAAGCTCCTTGAGGACAAGATCTATGTTTTTATTTTCTGTTATATCCCAATTACTAGCAAGTCCTACAAAGAAACTCATATTACTGAATATTTATCAATAAAGGAATGCTCAAGAAATAATTTTATTCTCATATTTTTCCTCTAGTTTTACAAGTCAGTGACTAGCACATATAGCCAAACTATATGGCAGGATTAACAGAGTTATATTCATATTTTTCTTCTCATTGTGTGACTGGTGCTGGAGTGAGAATAATACATGGAGGTCAGGAGGCAAATGTTCTCCTACAAATTGCTTAGTCCGTTCAAAATGAACATGGTATTTAGAAAAGGAAGAAGTCAATTCAGCAATTTAATGGTACTCTGAATATTTTATATCTTCAAATACTTTATTTTCGCATAAATTGAGAGCTCCACAAAAGTAAAAATATCAACGTGTGGTGAATGAGTGGTTAAAAAATGGACATCCATTTTGTGTATTACAGCCAATGACAGCAGTAGGCTTGTAATGATTGCAATTAGTGGACTTTAACTTCCTGTTAAATTTGCATATTCGTCTTGCTCTTTTATGGGGACAGGACAAAGAGAGGTGTGTGTGGGTTTTTATGAAACCAGTCATGTTTCCCTGTTTACTAAGGTTGTTCCTACACCACCATTTCCAAGCACTTCATGTTGAGTATTGTGTGTGATATTGTTAAAGTTATTCTCCCATCCCGTGTGTGTGTCTGTACATGCATGTGTTTATGTGAATGTGATTTAAAGTACATAAATCCTTCCCAGGAACAAGATCAGAAGAACTGTACAGAGAGCCACGTCAGGCCTCTGGAAGGTATGCTGTTTCATAGTGAGTAGAACTCTCTATAGGTAACGACACTAAGTGGATCCCCAGTGATTTGCCCTTTTAGAAAGTGAGTGCTTTCTGAGAATCAGCAAAATCTTCCCTGAGTCTTTTGTTAAACTCTTCTTGAGTTGTGCTTAAAGTGCCTGATTTGGTGTATGTGGGTGTGATTTTGCGTGGTATGTGCATTGTGCCAAAAAAAAAAAAAAGAAAAAACCGGTGATCTGGGCAGTTCCTCCTCTCCCTTGTACTGAGACTTGTTGTGTTCTGCCACCTCAGACAACATGCACGTTCTCTCCCACCTCACAAAACCCTTTTTCATGTTCAGGACAAATTTTCACTGGTAGCCCCTCAGGAAAGAGGTCAAAGAATGGAACTCTGACTTTGTGTGGATTCATGAGTCTACAGTATCCAGGCATCTTCAAAAAAAAAAAAAAAAAAAATTTCTGCTGACCATGGCATTGCAGTTAGCATAGTGACGTTGGGCAAGTTATAAAACCTCCTTGTATCTCAGTTTACTCAGGGATAAAATGATGCCAATGATATACCTCCCTTCCAGGATTGTTGTAAAGATTAAATGAATAATAAAAAGCCTAAGATAAGTTCTGAGAACACTCCCTTATCAATATGTACCGTCTAGAATATCGAAGCTATGCTGTTGATACTGCCATCTGAGACTCTGGTGTGGAGTTTGTAGGAGACTGATATGGTTTGGCTCTGTGTCCCCACCCAAACCTCATCTTGAATTGTGCTCCCATAATTCCCACCTGTTGTGGGAGGGACCCAGTGGAAATACTTTGATTCATGGGGATGGTTTCCCCCATACTGTTCTTGTGGTAGTGAACACGTCTCATGAGATCTGATGGTTTATCAGGGGTTTCCGCTTTTGCATCTTCCTTTTCTCTTTGCCACTGCCATGTAAGAAGTGCCTTTCACCTCCTGCCATGATTCTGAGGCCTCCCAGCCATGTAGAACTGTAAGTCAAATTAAACCTCTTTTTCTTCCGAGTCTTAGGCATGTCCTTATTGGCCGCATGAAAACAGACTAATACAGTAAATTGGTACCAGTAGAGTGAGGTGTTGCTGAAAAAATACCCCAAACTGTGGAAGTGACTTTGGAATTGGGTAGTAGGCAAAGGTTGGAAAGGTTTGGAGGGCTCAGAAGATGACAGGAAAATGTGGGAAAGTTTGGAACCTCCTAGAAATTTGTTGAATAGCTTTGACAAAAATGCTGATAGTGATATGAACAGTAAGGTACAAGCTGAGGTGGTCTCAGATGGAGATGAGGAACTTGTTGAGAACTGGAGCAAAGGTGACTCTTGTTATGTTTTATCAAAGTGACTGGCGGTGTTTTGCCCCTTCTACAAAGATTTGTGAAACTTTGAACATGAGAGAGATGATTCAGAGTATCTGGTGCAAGAAATTTTTAAGCAAAAAAGAATTCAGGAGGTGACTTGGGTGTTGTTAAAAGCATTCCATTTTAAAAGGGAAACAGAGCATAAAAGTTTGGAAAACTTGCAGCCTGGTGATGCAGTAGAAAAGAAAAACCCATATTTTGAGGAGAAATTCAAGCTGGCTGCAGAAATTTGCATACATAACAAGGATCCAAATGTTAATCCCCAAGACAATGGGGAAAATGTCTCTGCGGCATGTCATAGGTCTTCATGGCAGCCCTTCCCATCACAGACTCCAAAGCCTAGGAGGAATAAATGGTTTTGTGGGCCAGGTCCTGTGTCCCAGTGCTGTGTGAAGCCTAGGAACTTGGTACTGTGTCCCAGCCACTCCAACCATTGCTAAAAGGTGCCAAGGCACAGCACTGCCCATGGTTTCAGAGGGTGCAAGCCCCAAATCTTGGCAGTTTCCACATGTGTTGAGCCTGCAGGTTCACAGAAGTCAAAAATTGGGCTTTAGGAACCTCCACCTAGGTTTCAGAAGATGTACAGAAATGCCTGGATGCCCAGGCAAAAGTTTGTTGCAGGGGCAGGGCCCTCATGGAGACCCTCTGCTAGGGCAGTAAGGAAGGGAAATGTGAGATCTGAGCTCCCACACCAGTTCCCTACTGGGACACCATCTAGTGGAGCTGTGAGAAGAGGGCCACCGTCTGGGGCCACAGACTCCAGAATGGTAGATGCACCCACAGCTTGCCCCATGTACCTGGAAAAGCCACTGTCACTCAACCCCAGCCTGTGAAAGCAGCCAGGAGGGGGGCTATACCCTGCAAAGTCACATGGGTGGGGTGGAGCTGCCCAAAACTATGGCAGCTTACCTCTTGCATCAGTGTGACCTGGATGTGAAACATGGAATCAAAGGAGATCATTTTGGAACTTTAAAATTTGACTGCCCCACTGGATTTCAGACTTGCATAGGCCCTCTAACCCCCCTTTTTTTGGTCAATTCCTCCCATTTGAAATGGCTGTATTTACCCAATACCTCTACCCTCATTGTATTTAGGCAGTAACTAGCTTGCTTTTAGTTTTACAGGCTCACAGGCAGAAGGGACTTGACTTGTCTCAGATGAGACTTTACACTGTGGACTTTTGGGTTAATGCTGAAATGAGTTAAGACTTTGGAGGACTGTTGGGAAGGAATAATTGGTTTTGAAATGTGGGGACATGAGATTTGAAGGGGCCAGGGGTGGAATGATATGGTTTGGCTCTGTTTCCCCACCCAAATTTTATCTTAAATTGTACTCCCAGAATTTCCACATGTGGTGGGAGGGACGTGGAGGGAGATAATTGAGTCATGGGGGTGGTTTCCCCCATACTGTTCTTGTGCTAGTGAGTAAGTCTCATGAGATCTGATAGTTTTATCAGGGGTTTTTGCTTTTGCACCTTCCTCCATTTTCTCTTGCCACTGCCATGTAAGAAGTGCCTTTCACCTGTTGCCATGATTCTGAGGCCTCCCAGCTATGTGAAACTGTGAGTCCAATTAACCCTCTTTTTCTTTGCGGGCATGTCTTTATCAGCAGTGTGAAAACGGGCTAATACAGAGACCCACCATATCATTATAGTAATGGTGACTGAGAAATCCCTGAATTCATCAAGACCCCCAGGAGCTTGTCAAGTGCTTTCCTGGTTCCTGCTTTACTAAGCAGTATTACTGTCTTCTCTAGGGTCATCTATCGCATGAATGCGTTTCTCCTTGAAGCCTTTTCTGACCACTTGAGTCAACACTGATCTTCTTTTTCCCACTTCATAATGCAGACAATGTGCACAACACAGCTTACCATATGATGTCTTAGTTGTTGCTGTGCTTCTGTCCTACTGGCACGCCTAGGTGATGAGGTTCGGCCAGTTGTTTTGTTATATTTGCCTGAACTCTTTAACCTTGTGACTCACCCACACAGTGGGGAGTAAGACTTGTTAAAGTAGTATTTGAAGATATGTGTGTGTTTGGGGTGGGGGTTATTGGAGTGAGGATATCAACTCTCTTCACCAATCCAAGCATAACAATTTGACTGTGATTGCACCATGTTATTCTCCTTACCCTAAAATCTATATTCAGTAATCATTTCAGGGGTTCTCAGAACTGTATATAAAAACAATAAATATTCAATAACAATGGCTAAACCCAGTTTGTAGAAATAACTCTACATAGTTTAATTTTTAATTTTTTTTTTTCCTGGGACAGAGTCTTGCTCTGTCACCCAGGCTGTAGTGCAGTGGCACAATCTCGGCTCACTGCAACCCCCGCCTCCCGGGTTCAAGCAATTCTCCTGCCTCAGCCTCGCAAGGAGCTGGGATTCCAGGCGCCCACCACCACACCCGGCTCATTTTTGTATTTTTAGTAGAGATGGGGTTTCACCATGTTGGCCAGGCTGGCCTCAAATTCCTGACCTCATGATCTGCCTGCCTTGGCTCTACATAGTTTTCTAACTTAATTATGTATTTAGCAAACTACAAAGTGTGCATAGATATTTCTTTCATTGTGAAAGCACTGCGGAGACTTTCAAATGATTTTATTTTTGATATATTATTTCTTATTTTACCAACATGCCTCTTTCTTCTAACAAAATCTTACACTGAGAACCAAGTACACGAATAGAAATGAGCAAGAGAAGGAGTATGTGTGAAAGAGACCTTGGTGATAGCATCTCTATTTAAGCATCTCTATTTATGATAGCATCTGTATTTAAAGACAGAGCATTGGGTGGTAGTCCTAAGGCTCCTCAGACATCCCCTCTCCACCTCCGAGCCCCTTTTGCAGATCATTTAGAGATCAGTGGCATCTATTGACTTCAAGGAATATTAGTTGTGGAATGAGACAGGTCTGAGTTCAAATCTTGGTTCTGCTATGTACTTGCAATAAAATTATGAGCTAGTCTTTTGACATCTATGAGCTACAAAATAAAGATAATCATAACTAGAATATTATCTTAAAGGGCTGTAAGAATTACCAAATATGTGGTCCAGAATATACTATGTCTTTCTTTAAGGTAGATGCTATTATTCTCTTCCGTGTTTCATGTCATGGGCACCTTATGGGAGTCTCTGTCAGAATAACTGCACTCTTAGATAACACAATTTTTCTCAGGTCCTAATGGAGAAAACAGAAATAGATCCATCACCGTTTACACCTGATATTCATTGTTCCCAAGTCCCCAACTGCTTTACTACAAAATCCAGGCTTTTATAAGGTTACCTCCCCACAAGACTTTCAAGTATTCTCCAAAGCAAAGATGTGCCCTCTGGTTATTATTCACTGCTGTAACTTAACCTTCATGTCTTAAGCGGACTTCCAAAGTACTGCTGTGGGTTTGTACCTCACGTTATTTTTGTACTTTCACATTTCCCAAAAAATATCCTAAGTTGATAATGAAGACACACTACAAATGAACATTGGTATAAATAAAACTTTGACTACCCAGGCAAAGGGGAAAACATAGTTTTTCATTATTACTTGTAGCTAGGGTTCCATAGAAGAGTTGTCTAAACTGAAGAGAACTGTAGTGATGACATGGTGTTCATGTCTGATGATACCAGCAAGCTAGTGACACCAAGTCATGCTGGGAACACTCAGGTAGGTCAGAATTCTGCATTCCTCATCATTGCTGCCTCTAGACACCCACATGCCCTGCCACACTTCATGCTAGCACTGATTTCAGGAAGTGAGTGGAATAGTGTGTTTTGGCTAAGCTCAGATGGGAATCACAGCAAAGTTCCTTGCACTCCAAAGTATGACAGCATTAAGAAACACAACTTTTCAACCGGGCGCGGTGGCTCACACCTGTAATCCCAGCACTTTGGGAGGCCGAGGCAGGAGGATCACGAGGTCAGGAGATCGAGACCATCCTGGCTAACACGGTGAAACCCCATCTCTACTAAAAATACAAAAAATTATACGAGAGTGGTGGTGGATGCCCGGTAGTGCAGTGGCGGAGATGACGCCACTGCACTACAGCCTGGGCAACAAAGTCAGACTCCATCTCCAAAAAAAAAAAAAGAAAAAAGAAACACAGCTTTTCTTATGGCCACACCTAGCTCCCTCCTCCTCGGTACACATAGCCCACTGAAGAGATCAGAATATGTTCTAGTATGAGGTAGTACATTTACAATGCATGGCTTTGTTACTCAGTTTGGCCCAAGAGATTTGGTCTTCCTTATTTCCCTGGTAATGAGTTTCCTTTTGGGACCTGCATTGATTCTCCCTGAAATCTGGTCCCTGGTGCCCCTAGGTAACCTCAATCGATGGTATAAATGATTTAAGTGGCATAGAGTCCTACTTCACTTGTCAGAAGCATCAGAGCTTAGATTGTGCCCAACCAAGATACCATTTTATATAATAGATCTTAGTGGATATATATACTAATTGTGGATAATTCTCCATCTCTATATGCATGTGGTCAAAATTTAAACATAAGGTGCTTCACCTATAGCATGTATATGTCCATTCTTTACTGTTAAACAGATTCATGCAAGCACTATGTGATAATATTCGTAGGTATATGTACATTAAACACAAACTATATTCAAGGCAAAATATCCTGTTCTTTATGTGCATTTACATTTCCATCCTCAAAACAATCCTATAATGGAAACACTTTGATTATGAGTACTGTATAGATAAGGAAACCCGAGAGTGGAAAAAGGTAAGAAACATGTCCACAGTCACAGTGTAATGACAAGCCTGGGATTTAATCCCTGGTCTTTTTCTAAAAGACTTTCAATTTGCAATAAATTAATTACTACATAAAGGTGACTTCTTTTTTGTAGTTGCTTAGTGTTTGTAAATTTTTTTATGATGGTTGCTTCTAAGACGTTCCTTGATTTCACATTCATAGAAAATACAATGACATGTAAATGCATTGGAAATACAAAGAATGTAAGTGCAGATTCATAAATGCTCCTCACTTTAGGGTGGTTCTTAAATTTTAGTGTGCATTAGAATCCCCTGGAGGGCTTGCTAACATACAGAAAACTGGGCTCCATCCTGAGTTTCTGATTCAGGTTATCTGGGGTGGGGCCTGAGAATTGTTGTATTTCTAACAAGTTCCGAAGTGATGTTGATATTGCTGGTCCCAGGACCACACCTTGTGAATTTCTCAATACTAAATGAAAAGCAGTCACTGTTACGATGTGAGCCCTGTCATTGTTCAATAATTTTCATAAATATAGCATACTTTAAAAGCAGTGGCTTTTATGCTCACTGTTATAAAATAACTGAGCAAGATGCACAGCAAATGTTCATTTAGGACTCATTAATGGATGATCACTTCATATCTGACTCTCAAACATGCATTTTCTGGAATTATCAATGTGTCAGGTGAGGCTCCCCATCCCACTCTCTTAGGTGGCTAGCTGGAAGGGAATTTGGGACGGCCCACAAATTGATTACCTCCTCTCTTCTGTTTCCTTTCATAGTCCTAAATGGAAGTTTTTGTACCTTTGGACCTGTTTGTATGTCTGGAGCTCTTCCAGGACAGAAAAGAGAAGGAGATTAGCCAACAAAGAGCTGTAGCTCCAGGGTCCTCCCCTAGAAACCCACAGGATCTTGCCCTTTCTCTGGTTTGCAGAGGAGAAAGGGTAGGCAGAAAGCCCTCCTGTGCCCAGTAGTCCATCCTATTTCCATTGGGCCCTTCTCTTCTGACCGCAATTTGCACCTCACCCAGGTGTGAAAACCTTTCCTGGGGCAAGGAAGATGCAAGCCTCTCTGTTAGCAGCAGGTTGAAGCCACTGTCCTCCTTGTTACTGAGAAAGTGAGTCTCTAGCTCGGCCTCTGATTTCCCTCAGACACTTGAACTATTCATACTCTATTAAACACATATGAAGGAAGGAAATTGGACTTTCTCAGGTTTCAGATGTATCAGCAGGGATGTATGACTGAAAATTAATTCCCTGACACAGACTGATGAAGCCAGCAGTTTCCTGAAATACTGGGATATATTTTATATTTTTCGTAACACATGATCTCAATGTTACATGTCTTCCCTAATTCAAAATGCTGATGTTTTGACAACGGGACACAGACTCTTCCATTTTTATAAACAGCTTTCGTGTTAATTAGTCAAAATGCCACGAATTTGGTCAGTTTGTATAGTAATGAAAAACTCTAATAAAAATCTGCATATCTTCTAATGAGTGCATTATGTCATTTAGCTACAAAGGACCAGATGAACTAATGCACCATTAGATCTGGAGTTTGGCAATAACTGAAAACAAAACATCTCTTATATCTTAGTGGTTTTTTTTTTTTTTTTTTTTGGAATTTTTTAAATCCCCAAGGCCGGCTTTTTTCATGCGATATTTCTTCGTCTCTCCTTCTAGCAGTACTAGTTTAAGTACTGCTAGTCATACAAGCTTCACTCATGAGGTATTGGTGAATATATTCTTAAACCAACTTTGTTTATTTTTACATACGATATATCATTTTCATTTACTATACTCAAGTCTCATATGTAAGCTCTGGAGGTTACATTTTAAATGTCACTTATTATCCATGGGTTCTAGAGCAAGTTCCTTTATTTTTCTGATCTTTTGGCTACTTACTTGAAGAAAAGTATCAACTGCTCTACCTCAAATGGTTGTGTTGATGGAACAAATGCCTGATGTATGTTAAAGAACTTAAAAACCTAGGAAATGTCATGCAAATTTGTAAGACTTATTATTACTGTGTGATTGTACTAACCCATATAGAACTTTGTAACAGAAGAATCATCTAATCAAGATGATTAAAATCTATAACAAGGATACCATCCAGGGGAGGCTCAATATATTGACTAAAATATAAGACTGAAGGATTTAATGAGAGTTGACAGGACTCTCTTGATGGTACATTGAAGCCAAATAATTGGGATCTCTCTGCTATGAACACCTGACATCAGAGAACACTCTAGAAACCAAGAAATATATTAAACAGAAAAAAAGGAGAAACAAATATTCAACAAGACAGAGATTACCAACATCCTGGAAATGAATCCAAAAATGGATTCTCTTCAACTCAGTCACAGCTGACCCAGAGATTAAAAGCAGCAGTCATTTGTGTAATTTAAAATACTGAATAATATTGGACCTGTAAGTCTTGTGGTCCTCAACCAACTCCCTGAATCTCCCTGAGTTTTAAACAAATTGCTTTATAGAGTAAGTATTGAAAGAACTTTGAGTACACCAGTCAATCTTACTAAAAACACATGAAGGAACTCATTGCACCCCCAGTGAAATGAGTGAAATGAGAAAAGCTGCACCCCAGCTTTTCAGAACTCAGTTTGGGGTGTGTATTTGCATATGTAAGTGTCTCCTTCTGGTAAACCAGACAGTATAACTAGTGGCTAGTATTTCTGGAAGCAATTATCTCTGCACTTTAATTCCTTTTGTTAAAAATAAAATCTAGAATAGCAGTTAAATCAGCCTGTGGTTTCGAGAGAGATGAAAGTTGAGACTTATTTGGGCTTATTGGTGGATGGGTTCAGGAAAGAAACGGCACATTAGATAGTGCCAAAGATATAGAAGGAAGGAAGTTACTGATACCATTCACCTGACTCCACGGTGCATTACTGCTGGGTTGGAAGAATTATTAGGAGAGCCAATAAAGAAGGAGGGTAGGTGGTTGTAGTGGAATCATGAGAAAAAGGTCGTCTTTTGAAATATTTTTCAGAAAATAGGGTAATTACTCATTCGGTAGAATATGAAGACTTGCAGTGCAGTACTCACCAAAGACTTTCAGAGTCCAAGACCCTGTCAATCTTGAAAATGCATTTGCCTTGAGCTTTGAGTGTGCTGGTGGTGGGAGGTTAAGTATTCCCAGGTCTTTTGTAGGAAGGAGCCATTTGAAAGTTCTCAAAGGAATCTCTTACATATAGGCAGCTTCTTGAGTGTTATCCTTCTCTGTTTAGCTTGTTAATCTGAAGATAGATTTAAAAAACAGTAATTTGTTTTTAAAAACAGTAATTTGATTGAAACATCAAATAAGCTTTCTTGAGCCTATCCATCTCTGTTCTGTGCTAGGCATTGTGGCACTATATGTGGAGACATATACTACAATAATGGAAGAATGAACTTCACACCTTGAACTTGAGGAATTAATGTTAAGATGTTTGCATGTATTATATAAATAAAAGGGAATGCCACATTATTTACTATAGATGTGCACTGTAAATTGTTAGCAATACTTAGTGTGAGATATTTAAAGGGTAGCCTTACAGGGGAGACTTTAACTCAGTAAAATATTTATCACATATCTTTACTTATCTCTTCTCGATGACTTTAGAACATAGAGATAAGTCAGTCACAGTCTTTGTTCTCTGGTTTCTTAAAAATCTTTATGGAGGTATTGCCAAATAGGACAATGAACACAAAAGTATAGGTTAGTAGTCAGTCTGTTATTTTTATATGGGAAGGTTGGAAATGAGTTAAAGCTAACTCAGTTCTGGAAATTGCTTGCCTGCTACATTTTAACCCCAGCGTCATTGCTTTCCTAAATGAAAGCCCCAAATTGCCCATCATTTCTATATAATTTCATATTGAAAGTTGAGAAATAGCTAGGCGGAGTTAGCTTGATCTGATAACTCACTTGGTTTTCTCTCCAAGGCGCTAAAGCCGTTTTTGAGATCTCATTCCCATTGCTAGACATTCTGAAGTGATGCTTTTTCTGTCCTCTATTATGCAACAGACCGTTTGTTCACAAAGAGTGAGAATTGGAAAGAAAGAGTTTAGAAATCTCGCCATTGTGGAAACTAAGACCTACTGTTAATCTTCATTTTCCTCCACTTGACATGCCCACAAAGTGCTATTAGTGCTGTTTCTTGGAGAAGTAAGAAATCTTGCTTGGTTGGTCTATCAGCAAAGGCTTCAGGAAATGATTGGAATTTGAAAAGAAGTCTCAAAGCAGATTAATATTTTGATGGTGGTGATAGTGAAGACAGAGGATATTCCACTTGAAGTGGAGAATATGAGTGGAGGTACAAATATAAAACAATGTGGGACATGACAATGGCAGTGCATAGTTATAATTTGTGAGGACTAAACATACATTGATGTAAAAGTATTAGGTAAATTCTGCAATGTAGGTGTCAATGACATTTTGGAAAGTGTTAAATGCTAAGATGTATGTTTCCAGTAGACAGAGAGTCATGGAATGCTTGATTGGATGTGGTTGAAGTTAATCTTACCAAAATGTATATGACTGTCCGTCTGTGAAATTATTTGGAAGAAGGCAAGCAAATAATGGGCTATGAAAATAGTCAAGGCAAAATATTTGAGTCTGGATTAATTAGATAGCAATTGCTGTGGGGATGCATGAGCACATAAGACCAATATTGTGAAGGGAGAATTCTGATTGACTTCACATATATGACTTGGAATATAGTGATTGGCTCTGATGAATGTGAGGAGAAATGGGAAGGTGAATGAAGATGACTCCAAGAGTAGGTGTCTGGTTGATCAGGAACATGAGGGTACCATTGCTGGCAACTGGATAATCAGAAGGAAAAGTTCATTGTTCCAGATGAGGGATGCATAGCCACTGGAGGTTTAGATGTTTCAGATGCAGGTGTGGATACATTTGCAAAGCTATATTTTAGAATGATGAAACTGCTGGGAGTAAGACGGTGGGTCGAAGGGGACAAATCCTTTGAACATCAGGTTGGTCATTGTTAAAAGCTTCACAAGGGCCGGACATGGTGGCTCGTGCCTGTAATCCCAGCACTTTGGGAGGGTGAGGCAGGCAAATGACCTGAGGTCAAGAGTTAGAGACCAGCCTGGTCAACATGGTGAAATCCTGTCTCTACTAAAAATACAAAAATTAGCCAGGTGGGGTGGCACATGCCTGTAATCCCAGCTATGTGGGAGGCTGAGGCAGGAGAACCACTTGAATCTGGGAAGCAGGGGTTGCAGTGAGCCGAGATCATACCATTGAACTCCAGCCTAGATAACAGAGTGGGACTCCATCTCCAAAAAAAATAAAAATTAAAAAAAAAAAAAAAAAAAAAAAAAGCAGCTTCAAAAGCCTCATTCCCAAATGGCAGGATACATAGTTAGGAAATAGTGAGGCATCATGGTGAATAATGCTGACTTGTGATTGTATAACTAAAAGGACTGTGTCTAGCAAATGGTCATGCATATAGATTTTTAAGAACAATTTTTGGGAGCATGGCACCTACATAATTTAAATACAGAAGTCAGTTTTCACCAAAAAAGAAAGCAGTCCTTACTAATTCTTCAGGAAGGCATGTACACATCCACAGGCAAGGAGAGGAGAACTCCATGTATTTCCATTGAGGGCCGCCCATAGTCAAAGGATTAAGACAAGAAAGACACATATTGATAAAGAAATTTTAATAACTGGAAGGAAAGGATAACACTTTTCAGCTTACAGAACTTGAGTACAATTACCTGACATCTATTTTTAAGAAAGAGAAGGAAATTTAATTGAATGCACAGTTAGACATCTATCAAAATGAATTTTCTTTAAAAACCTCATATAACAATATCCCATTTCTCTCTCAGCATAATGATTTCTTACCAACAAAGCCTGTCAGTGTTTCCTAGAAGCAATATTGAAGTGACTTCTTGCTGGAAATTCAGCAAATGAACTTTTTTTGCTCCCAGAATCTCTCTCCTCATTAGGCTAGTTAGAAATTCGCCCGGGGCTCCCAGCCCGTCTTCTCTCTGACGGATGCTAAGTGTAGAGAAGCTAATGGACACTTTAACTGTTAGGGGGCTTTCGCTTCAATCCCTTGCAGCCTGGCAGCTGACTCCCAAGTCCTTTCACCAGAGCTGCAATCATATGCACAAATATGATGGTTAAATATGGGCTAGAAGGAAAATCACATTTTTTTCCTCATGATAAGGGAGATACTTGTTAAAAATGGGAAATAATCTGTGAAGGTATTCGACAGACTGGTACTTTCACCCCTTCAAAAGGCCCCTCCCACTGGACTGTCCCTACAGCACTTTGCTCCTTGCAAGGAACAAATGGGGAAGGAATCCCTTTTACTATTTCCAGGTGTGTTGATACAGCCGCCTCCTGTGGACCAGCATATAATATAATTGTTCTTTAAGTTACCATCTAATAGCAATTACTAATAGAATATAACAGGCTTACAATAGTTTGAATTTGAAATGAAAAAAGGCTGGTGAGTAGCCTCTAAACATGAAACGTGTTTAATGTAAATATGCATTATTTGTGAATAGGTTTAACTAGCCCTTTTCCAATTACATTAATTTTCTTAGACTTTCCCCTTCCCTCCTTTGTACCCTTCCTGCCCTAATATCAGCATCAATAAATTGGTCAGTGATTGTTCTCTGATTGTCTATGCCACATTTTTTTTCTCCTTCGAGTCAGGTTTTTTAAGTGATCATTTCATTTGTTTCTACTTCTCTGTTCTCCTCCAACAAGCCTGGCCCCGAAGCTCTGACTTTACAACACATAATTGTGTTCTTAATCTACAGGTTAAATTTGGTTGGGGAAAACATGGGCCTGGTGTTTTAGATGGTTTAGATTCAATAATCCACAAATGTCTAGACATTCAAATAAGGTCAGAAAAAAAAATCTATTCTTTGAAATTTATTTAGCAATTCCAGACATCGATTTGGAGAAATGTGTTCTCTGAAAGAGAAATCTGTTCTGGTTCTAAATATGAATCAAAGTGGCAAGACCCAGACCATCTTATCTATTTAAATGGAAGATCGTTTTGAAAGGTATAAAGATGCTCCTGCAAATCTGTCTGGTGCCAGCGTGTCAAGGCACAATTTATCCCAAATGACTGCCATTCCTGTGAGACAAGAGCTGAATGTAAAGAGGCACTGGAGATCAGAATTCAACATCGATGGGGTTGTTTTCCCCAGGATACTACCTCATGATTTCTTCAAGTCTATTGACTTTTTTTTTGTTTTGTAAAAAATAAGATGCATATTTTGTTTGGTGGCTGCAGGACTTTGTGCTACAAGATCCAGCTCATGTGTCTCTGGTGACTATATAAGAACCAGAGCTTTCTGAATCTATGGCAACAATGTGTTGTTCTAGTAATAGCATGTCTTATTGTTATCTCTGATGGCACGACCTAGCATAATGTGACACATACTAGAAGAAGAAATGTGACACAGTGGATCAGGCAGGCAGTGCTGCACATGACAAATATGACATCTCATCTGAAACCAGTCCTGCTTTTAGCAGATACTAACTCAAAGGGCATATCACTCTCGTCCATATCCTTCAAGCTTTTTGGTGATAAGAAGGCCACGTAAAGGCCACATCTGTTATGGGCATAGAAGTAAGCAGTATCAGGGCGGTAACAAAAGGCAATGTTTGAGAGGTGATGTGCCCAAGAAATCAGTTGAAGGAGGTGTAATTAGGTGGTGAGAGTGAAGATAAGCTATCTATCCCCTCTACCACTTGGTCTCTAGGACTGACAGCTACAACAAAGCAGTTAAGTTGTGCTTCAAGAAGATCAAGTGGAATCGACACTGCTGTCCATTCCAATCTGTACCTTTAATATTTCACTGCAGAGAACTTCACAATTTGGATCAAGTGTATTTCCTTGTTCAACTAATATCGTTCATGCCTTCAGTATATCTATCAGCCAGGATCTGGTCAAAAATATAGAAACCACTGTAAGAATTTCAAACAGAAGAAAATTTGGTACAGAAATATATGTAAAAATTGTCAGAAAGGGTTACAGGAAACACTAGGAAATGGTAGTACGATCCAGAGATCAGAAAGTGGGGAAAGTATCTGAAACCCTTCTTCTAGGACTAGAGAAGCAAAAGAGAGAAAATAGAATTAATGCATCAACCCTACGTGCAAATGCTTTTTGAGCCCCAATTTTTCCATCCTTTTTCTGCTGCTTCTGCTGATGGGAACTAATCAGAATCAAACTGGAAAAGGAGTCTAAAGAATGTCATTTTTAGTTTTCCAACCTCTTCAATACGGAACAGAGAACAGGGGGTAGAAATGGAGTTTAATACAGACAGACAGTATTTGGCATATTATGCTTTAGTTATTTTAATGAAAGGTGAACAAGGCAAGGATATATTTTTATGTGTATAATGTATATATACATATACATGCATATACATGTACACAAGTAACTACAATACACAGTGATAATGTGCTAGGCTTAGGTGTCAGGTAAGTGTGTGTTTTTTCCTAGTTGTCTTTATATATCTGGAACTGAACAATAACACCTGCTATGTGCCTTTATTGGGATGCAGAGGATGCAACATTTTCTAAAGATATGGCATATTTAGCTACAGTGCACATCAAATGCTTTAATATGGTTTACACTTTTATTTGGCAAAGGTTTTGCAAATAATATTGCACTATAGTTCTTCTCACTTTGGAATGGATTTAAAGTGCTGTATGAGAACTGATATTTTGTTACTGTCTCTTCAATTGTGGCACAATAAATGCTTGATATTTAAATTAAAAAGTTGACCCTAATACCCAGGGAAGAGAGTCACACACAGTTACTATGTTATTAGAAATATGTGTTTTTTTTTTAAAACCCACACTTCCCTTTTAAGAGTAGCATAGGGCAGGAGAAAAACAAATTGTAAAAAATTAAATAATTTACAATGTGAGTCTTAAAAGGAATTTTCTGCAAGTTGTTGTTTTTTCATGGCACAGAAATGCCTCATTATATTGATTATCACTGAGAAGTGAGGTGTTCTACTTAGCTGTTTTTCTTTTTTTCACATAAGACTACCTTCTTAATTTATTTTTAATTATTGCAATATTTTAAGAGTAACATTTATTGTTTTATATATAAAACTAACAACAGATGAGTTGGATCAAGACTGTAAACTGAGCCCTTTTTTTTTTATTTTTTATTTATTTATTTTTTTTTACTTTGCACTACAAGTTAACTGAAATTGCAGACATAATACTTTTATATAAATAACAGAAAGTAAGAAAGCGTACAAAGCAGAAACTTTTAGGAAATTTTGGAAGAGAGAGAGTGGTTGGGATAAATTTTCAAAGGGATCAAAACATAGAAAATTGCCAAATACAAATAAGAACACTCTTTTTATATAAAGTTGAGAAAAATCCAAGCTTTATAACAACTTCAAACCCACTAGAGGCCTATAGTATAATCAAATTACTGAATTTGGATAAACCAGACAATATGGATGCCTTCAGCTCTCCTACTTATATTATTTTGTTTATCGTGTGTGTGTGCGCGTGCGTGTGTGCATGCATGTGTGTTTACACAGGTACATGTTTTAGTTTTATTGAGAAACTAACATGCTGCTAAGATTTCCTTTGCTTCCTTGAGTAAAGAATTCTTAAGGCCAGATTATCCTTTAGAATCTGAGTATAATTTTATGTTGTCAAATATTTTCTTAGGTACTTATTTTTAAATTTAGTCATTTAATTGAAAGAGGTCAATCTGTGGTTAATATTTGGCAGTACGTGGTTAAGTAGGGGCATGGATTTGGCTCACTCTTTTTACCTTGTCCAGCTTCTAAGATCATTGTCTGGAGGGTCATTGGATAGGTATAACAGTTTGGCAAATTCCCAGTGTCTTGTAATCTTGATGGAAACTGTTCTCACTATCTGGTTTGGTTTGCATGCTTAAAAAAAAAATTAGTGTATGTAAGTTAAACCTAAGTAATATGTATTTAGTAGTTCTTTTTCTAGAAGTAACATGTCAAAATCTAAAACCAATAGAATTAATCACATTTTACAAATAATTTAAGGGCCACCATCTAGCCATTTTAGCCATTTGCCATGATTTTAACTTGGAATTTTGGTTCCAGAATAAATGTATAAGGTGATGTTCATGTTAGAGGGTAGGAGGAAGAGGTTTTCAGGAATGAAATGGCCTGGAAACTTCGAAAATTACTCCCATGTAGTAAGTGATCTCTGGGGGTAAAAATACAGAGTTTAGTACCTGCCAACTTGTTTACAAATGTATCAAGTCACAGTGAAAATGTCTACTTTTTTCTGTCTAGATGAATTCTTCTTAGGATCACCATCATGCTCTAAATGTTTAAATTTCATCTTAAATTTTTAACAATAATTTCCTAAATTCCAAGATAGTGGAAACCCAGCATCCCTTGTGTATCTTCACATTTATTTCAATCAAATAGTGCTATATAACCACCTTCTTAACTCTTAAGTTCAAGGTAGATATTATCCTCATTTTGAATATAAGGAATTTGTTCCCCACAGAGCAATGTCACAATTTTAAGCAATTTCTCAGTAATCACATAGCACAAAAAGTGGTAGATCTAAAATTTAATTCAAGTCTCAATGTTTCTAAAAGCCATGCTCTTTATTTCCCTTTTAAAATGTATTTTTCACCATAGTGTGTAATCTTTAATAATATGCGATTTAAACTAGGGCCTAAAAATTACTCAGAATGATAGTAGTAAGCACACCGAAGGAGGAGACTAGGTAAAGATAAAATCAGAAGCAAGAACTCACATAGAAATGAGGAAGACCTCTACTTTCTCTGGAATGTAGAACATACGTATAGCAGTAGTGCAAATAAAGATGGTAAAGGTATTGCACCCCAAGCTATTGGACCCCACACTGAGGGATCTACAAGAGCTTCTGTAGGAGTGGAGTGTCATTACAGTTGACTTATCTTTGTAATCTAGCCATATATGCTGTATATCTTGCAGTGGAAGAGATTATAAAAATGATAAAGCAAGTTAAGAGCACTTTGTGGTTGGTGGTAAGTCACATGTGAAATAAAATTGTTTTACTTAAGGGGATTTTTGAAGAAATGTTTAAATACAATATGATGATTTGTACACTGCTGGCTTAAATAATGTTCATCACCTTCACCTAAGTAAGAAGTTGATAGGCTCTTATTTTTAAAGTAAAAGGATAAATTTAATTGTAGAAGTGCTGAGAATGGGGAGATGACAAGTCACCCAGCAGATGATGTTCAAGAAACAATTTTGGATTAGATCCATCACACAGCAGAGGACTGACTTTTAGAGCATTCCAAATAGAGGTGCTGACTGTATCGAGTACATAGCAATTGTTCATATTAATTAAACTGGACTGAATTGCATTGAACTGAATGCAGTTGAACAGGGCATCAAATACAACAGAGGAAAAGTAAAGAATTAGAAGAACACAAAGACAGTTAAGTTGTAGTGTTATAGAAATATAGGAGGAGCAAGAAGTATTCACATAGGACAAGGCAGAGCAATGTCTGAAAGGAAGTTTCTGGAAATGGTCACACAATGGTCAGTATGAGATCCAGAGGTCGAGGAATTCTGAAATCTGTGAGTGGTGAAAGAGTAGAGCCAAAATTAATTACAGGAATTTGAGAAAGACATGAAATAACATAATGTTGCATTAATGTTTATTAAATATATACTCTAAGAAACACAAAAAGTATAATAGCAAAATGTCTTTAATGGCTGTAGTTGTTTGCGGCTTGCAAGGCAGGGAACTGGGCCAGGAGCTAAGATAATGAAATGGATCCAATATAGCAGGGGTACCCAACCCCAGGGCCACAGATTGGTACAAGTTTGTGGCCTGTTAGGAACCGGGCCTCACTGCAGGAGGTGAGCAAGCATTACTGCCTGCCTGAGCTCTGCCTCCTGTCAGAGCAGCTGCAGCATTAGAATATCATAGGAGCGTGAACCCTATTGTGAACTGCGCATGTGAGGGATCTAGGTTGCATGCTCCCTACGACAATCGACAATCGAATGCCTGGGGATCTAAGGTGTAACAGTTTCATCCTGAAACCATCTGACCCCACCTCCCTGCCATGCTCCCAGCCAGTCTATGGAAAACTTGTCTTCCATGAGACCGTTCCCTGGTGCCAAAAAGTTGGGGACCGCTGCAATATAGAACCTATTCTTGAGGAGCCCCCATTTTTTTCTATGAAGGATAAAACAAGTACACAAGTAGAAAAATTAAAGTACCCTCAGAGAAGCCAACAATTTTGCCTTTTCCCCAAAGACATTCCCATTCTAGTGATATCTGATGCTTCCTCATTAATTCCTGGTGAATGAGACCACTAGACACATTCTTTCTTTATTCACTGGACACTGTGAGCTCAGGGACTTTATCTGCCTTTGTCCTGTTGCTGCTCAGTTCCTAAAACAGAATCTGAAACAAAGCTTGCTTAATAAAACACTTAAAAAAATGAAGTAATGGATGGGGAGGGATGGATTAGTAAGAGAATCTACCCCTAACCATTGTTCAAATGAAATGCTGTTTTACTTGACCTTCTTTTTCCAGTTGCATTTATCAGTCTATATATTTATCCTACTATGTCAACCCCTGAACAACAACAACAAAAAGTAATACTGTACTCAGCTGTCCTGTTTGAAATCTGCCACATTGTATCTCTCAACCTTGTGTTCTTAATTTGTTCCTTTAACATCATAGTAGCACAGCCCAGGTAACTTACAAATACAATAAATGATACTGTTAGATTCTTTTGAAAGATAGAAAAATGCAATTTTCTTCACTTTCTCAAAATGATATAGCTTTTGAAAATATTAGACTTTTTACCAACTTCTGAATTCAGAGCTAAAGAGTTACCTTTCAATTACTTTCCACATGAACATAATGTGATTTGATATTGTCACCAGGTTCAGATAAATGGAAAATTATTTGTAGTCAGTCCGAGAGGGACTCAAGAACTCTGTAAAGCTGATCGGGTTTTGCTAGACTTTGAAATTCTTAGGGCCCCTGCAACCACCAGATACATCCAATTATTTGAAAGGTGATGAAAAATCTTGGTCTGATTAAACTGAGACCATTCTCTGACTTCCTAAGCTTTCAGACAACTTAGGAACTAATACACACTGCACATGTCTCCTTCTGAAATGTTCTCCGCCTTAGTTTTTATGAGAGAGTGAAAGCACAGTTCTGTAATATATGAAGAAATCTGTGGATTCTGTAGAGACAGGAACAGCGTGACATAAATCTCAGGAAGGCATCTTATTTCACAAATTTCCCATTTGATTCCTGCTATTGTGTGAGGCTGGGCTCTTCATCTCTATCAAAGTCAGTCTGGAAGCCTTCTGAGATTGCCTCTAGAGAAGCCGATACTCCTGCGGATTGGACCACAGATGCTATAAGTCTGAATGTACATTTAAGTATTGGTGTGCTTTAAATTTAAATGCATGGCTAATTTTGTATCTATCATATCTTTATAGAGTACTAAGAGGATTCCTGAGAGAAGCAGCATTAAATCCACTCTTGGGGACATTTTTTGGGGAGTGGGGGAATCAGATAGTCATATCTCTAAGGAAAATATGTGGTAAAGACCAGGGGATATGACATAGAATTTAATGTCAGACTTAAAAAAAAAATTCCATGAGCGGGAGAGGGGAGAGAAATATTTACACAAAAAGCATGACTTATGAGTGTTAAAGGCCAGGTGCAGAACAGATGAGGAAGGGCATAGGTAGTGTAGTGATAAGAACAGCTTTGGGCACAGATCCAGGAAAGGCAAGGGAGTGGAGGATCCATGTCTAGTAGGAGGGCCTGGGAGAGGTGCCACAGGAGAGCCAGAAGCATCTGAATGTGTCCATATACAAGGAATTTTCTGTTTACAATAGGGTGGGTTTTCTGCTTAGTGGAAGTGTTTAGGTTCAACATCTAGACATTTAGAAGTCACTCTATATCTTTTATATGGAAGAAGGTTCTGATAAAATAATGTTTTAATATTGATAACATCAAACACTGTAAGGACTTAGTGCATATTGGACACTGGTCCTCTGTATCTGTGAACTAATTTATCCTTGAAAACAATTCAGTGAGACTGCTAATATTACTTCTGTTTCAGAGAACCAAACTGAGAATCAGAAAAGCTAAGTAACTTGCCCAAGAATGCATAGTAATAAAAGGTAAGATTGGGAAAAATACGTAGGCATTTGGGCTCCAGAGCCTGCTAAATGCTAAGCTAAAAACTATGCTAAGCTTTTTGTTTGCTTAATATCTGTTTTCTGTATATTTTTAGATAATAAAGTTTTTACAGTAAAATAACTTTTAATAGTTTTATATTATTGGTTTGTAGGGATATATGAGAAGGTACTCAGTTCTCTTTTGGGTAAACAGTTTGTTTTCATTTTTTTTAATGCTATGATAAGCAAAGCTTCATGAATTTTTATCTTTGCAAACACACCTCCAGGAAAAAAAAATCAGTTCTTAGCAGTGAAATGACTGGATCAAAGGATATGCATATTTTTAAGGATTTTGACATAGGCTGTCCTACATCACTCTCCAGAGAAATTTTTCCCAATATGCATTGCCCCATTAGATACTGAGATGGTAACTAAATGCTCATGAGAAAAGATTATCTTTTTTATTTTTGACAGTTCAACAACTTCCATGTTAATCATTATAGATTCAATTGGAATTTCTGATTATAAATAAAGTTAAATAATTTCATATGTTTAATTCTAATTTATATCTCTTCTTTTGTGATTAAGTGATCTTATTGTTAATATATTTTTAATAGTGTTTTGTAGAGTACAATTATCACTCCCATTGCTATAGCAAATATTTTCCTTAGAGATTTAATTTTAGGGGCTTTAGTTGTAAATAAGCTTTTAAATTTATAGTCAAATATATCAATATTTTTCTCCAGCGCATTGACATTCAGTTTGATGCTCAGAAATACTTTGCATAGTCTCAAGATTATATAATTATTTGCTCTTATTTTGTATTATGATTTTAATTTTTTAAAATTGATTTATTTGGATGAATTATCTAAAGTAGAGGGATTGCTTTTGTTTTTTCTCAAATAATTAGCTGCTTGTCCCAAATTAATCAAGTGACTTTTCAGTCACTAGTGTCACTATGACCATAATTGTTTTCATTAAGCCATTAACATAAAGCATAACATTAATTCATGGTATTGAGTAACGTTGAATTATATAATTACTTTATGTTCTAAATATGTTAGCTCTTTTCCCTGAGACCTTTATCTTAATCATCAGAATGTTTTTTGTTTTCTTATTGGTAAATAACTTGATCTTAATTACAAAAATACTACAAACTCATTGCAGAAACAAATCAAACAGTAGGAAAAAACAAAAGAAAGGTAATAATCAGTATTTGGTTTTTGAGTCATATCCTTCCATATCTGTTGGTTGTTGCTTGTAACATGCATTTTTCAAGATAGTGTACATATTTCTTTGTAATTGATAATTTAGTTATTTAACATACTTTAGAGTTGCTTTAGGTTTATAGCAAAATATAAATTACAAGGAAGACAAATTTAAATTACAAGGAACATTTGTTACAACTGATGAACCTACATTGATGCATGCATCGTAACACAATGCACACAATTTATATTAGGGTTCATTTTTAGTATTGTACATTCTATGAGTTTCAACAAATGTTTAATGATATGTATCAACAATTACAGTCTCATACAGGATATTTTCCCAGCTAAAAAATCCTCTGTGCTCTGCCCGTTCATTCCTTCACATTACACTCCAGATCCCCTGGCCACCACTGATCTTTGTACTATCTATCTCCATAGTTTTGCCTTTTCCAGACCCTCATATGATTGGAATCATATAGTATGTCACCTTTTAGTATTGGCTTCTTCCACTTAGCAATAAGCATTTAATTTTTCTGCGTGTCTTTTAATGGCTTGATAATTTTTTAGTGCTGATTAAGACTCCATTGCCTGGCTGTACCACAGTTTATCCATTCACCTACTGCCATACATCTTGGTTGCCTCCAAGTTTTGGCAATTATAAATACAGTTGCTATAAACATCCATGTGTGGGATTTTGTGTGGGCATGTTTCTGACTGCTTTGGGTAAATACTAAGCAATATGGTTGCTGGATCATATGGTAAGAGTATATTTGTAATATTTAAAATCAACAATATAGTAGAATTTTTATAGCTAAATATACATATATAGCATCAAGTGTAATAACGATATAGTTTGGCACCAGAAAAAGGTGTCACAATTTATTCAATTAATCACATATTGTTTCATTTTTAAGGCATTTTTCAAATATTGAGTCTATTAACATAATATATTCTTATATACAAATTTTGGGGAAAGACGTTGTATTGTAAGATATTAAAGCGTATGTTTTCTGGGGAGTGTTCATGCTCTTCCCCTTCATTCTGCATAAAATACCCACACTAAAGTCCTGTTCCTAAAAGCATTGTTTTACATTAAGGAATAACTTGAGTGCAATGAGGTATGTGAATCTTAAGTGTACAGCTTTTAAGATTTTATTTAACTATAAGCCCACGTCATAACTACCACAAAGGAGGCATCTTCCTATCTACCCACCAGGTTCGTCCCTCAGCTTCCATGATCTGTCCTAATGTTTTTTAGCCAAAAGCCTGAAATGCCGGGCTGGGGATGTTTCTAGGTCTTTCTGCCCCATCTTTGGCCTGGAAGCCCAGAGGGCTCATGAGTTCCTCTTAGCTTCCTTAATCTCTCCCTCACCCCCATTGCTGGGGAAGGGGAATCCCTCTCAGCACTGCTGTTCTAATGCCTTCAAACTTTGGCCTGCTCTCCAGATGCTCTTTGAAGGGACCTGAGAATGAGTTGGAAAGGTGCTTCCAGAGTCTTCCCTGTCAGCTCACACATGGTCAATTGACAGCCTGAGGGTTGTTCCGTTGGGTTACCGCTTCCTAGCAGATTTCTTCCTCTTCTGCATTGCCAAGGATGAGAGCAGTGGTCTCTTCCTTTTAATGAAAGGCTACTAAGTTTCTGTCATGTAGTTGATTTCAATTTCTTTGTGACCTCAATCCTGTAATGGGTTTTCAAAAACTATATTATAGTTTCTCCGTTTCCTTTTGGTGTTTGCGGTGCATGTTACAGTCTATTGAAACTTTCTACAACAGAAACAAGTGCAGGGTTCCTAGTGTTTTTAATTTTATGCCCCCCATCTATTTGTATCTCTACAGATAGATAGTTGTCTCTTTAACTATGATATAGCTTCTATCTTACTTATAATTCTAGAAACAACTTATAATCTAGAAACAGTGTATTTTCCCTCTTCTTTCACTGATGATGCTCTGTGTGGATCTTTTAAATTGTAATTCTACCTTTCTTAGATTCACCATGTTGTTCTTTTATAATCTTACTTAAGCTTCCGTATTTTTATAGTGAACTTTGGGGATTCATGGGGAAAGGTTGTGAGGGGCGGGTGATGGATAAAAGACCACATATTGGGTACAGTGTGCACTGCTCAGGTGATAGGGGCACTGCAGTCTCAGAAATCAACACTAAGGAACTTACCCGTGTAATCAAAATCACCTATACCCCAAAAACTGGAGAAAAAGAATCTTAATGGAAAATAAAAAAGCATGTAAAGCTACAAAATTTCCCCAGTTATAAAACATTTTTTAAAATAAAAATTTTCATAGTTCTTATTGATAGTATTTCAATAACTGTTTTAATTACTTTCAATGAAATTATTATTTAGCAAACACTTTTTGTCATTTCCTACTGACATATTCCTAGTATTGGAATATCCACAAGTACATACTAGCTCACAGTATTTCACTGTGTATAAAATATTTACTGTGTATAGTTTAAGAGTTCTTTGAGTATTATTCCTAAATACTCCAAAAACATTCAAAAAGCATGTTGATGCTTTGTTTATAGAACAGAGTTCAATATTTACCAATTAAATCAAGTCTAGTACTTGATTCAAAATTTCCATATCTTTACTCTCTTCCCCAATTTTGTTGAGGCATAGTTTAAGTTGTACAACTTGATTCAAGTTGTATATGAATACCTTGTGAAATATTCACCGCAATCAAATCAATGCGTAGTTACTTTGTAATTCTGTGTGTATGTAGTGTGAACAGTTAAGACCTATCTTCTTAGAAAACTAAATTTCTAAAACTGTGTGAATTAGAGACTACTGATAATGCATGTAAAGGTAGCACTGCTGCAAAATACAGTAGAATATATTTCTACAAGAGTAGTGGCAATGGAAATGTCCCTCAATCAATTATCACACTCAAAAATATAACATGAATCTTCTATTGATATGGTGCTTTACCTTCTCATACTTATTTTGTATGCATTCTCTCCTTTATTTGAAACAACTAAATGTTTGGGTATTGCTGTTCCTAATTCATCCATGTAGGAACTTACAGAAATTAAGTAGTTTCCCTAACATCAAACAACATTTAAGTGGCCAAACTAAGACTTGAACTAAATTTTTATGACTACTAATTATCTTCCCACAGCAGTGAAATTGTCTGCATAGCAATTAAAGGTCTTTCTACTCAATGAATTAAAAAACCCAAATCAAAAAGATATAGAAGTCCATAGGTTAATTCAGCAGCTGATCCAGAGCCCTGGTTATTTTTCTCCTTATCGTGCTCAGCAAGTTGACCCTTGTCTTCAGGCTTATCCTTTTATGGTCTCAAGATGGCTGTGGTAGCTACAAGCATCACATCCTTACACTAAAGTATGTGGGGTGTGGTGGTGTCTATCATCCCAAATACTTGGTAGGCTGAGGCAAGAGGACCACTAGATTCCAGGAATTTGAGACTGCATTGAACTGTGGTCATGCCATTGCACTCCAACCGGGGCAACAAAGAGAGAGACCCCGTTTCCAAAATACATACACAGACACACACACATTTATACACACACATATATAGTACATCCCCTTCACCAAAAAAAAAAAAAAGTCCCTTCCTTATGTCACTTTTTTCCTCATGTCACTTTTTAAGCATGAAGAAAATTTTTCTAGAAGACTCCTCAGCAGATATCCTTCAGAACTCAGTGGGTACATTGTATGGCATGCTCAACCCTAATCAATCATGAGCAAGAAAAGTAAAATTACTGTATTACTGTTACTATGTTATAATTATCAAGATTTAGACCTCGAGACATGACATGTTGGCCTCTGTTACTGAAAAAAATAAAACCACAAATTTTTATTGTCAACAAGCAAATTTCTATTGTCAAGAATAAGGCAGAGAAGTGGCTCTGGGCAGGCAGCAAACGGTGTCTGTGATACAGATAGAGATTGAAGATAAGAGCAAGAGAAGATGAGTCAAAAACTATTACAGACCATGCATCCTGGGAAATGGGGAAATAGATTATTATAGAGAGAAATAGGAAAAGAACAAAGAGGTGTCAGTCATGATGGAAAGATGATAGCTTTGCTTTGGCACAAGATGGTCAGGGAGATGGGATTTTCAAAAGGAATTGCAGGCACATAGTTACAAAGTTTGAAACATGCAAGAGCAGCCAGAGTACAGATTGAGTCTTAAAAACTTCTTCATAGAAGAAGCAATGTCAGTGTCATGGAAGCAAGTAAGATTACTGAGAGAGACACTGGAAAAGAACAAAAACTGAGCATTAAGAATCATTCCTAATTAAGACTACAGAGTTAGAAATATGAATAAATGAAGAAGGCACAAATGGAAACAGAGTAGATATCATTAAAAAAGGGATATGTCATTCCATTGCAAATGTAGACTATTAGACTCAACATTGAATAATTAACATCTCCATCTTTTTTCTTCTTTATAAGCAAACACTTAAAAATCTTTAAATGTTTCACCAAGTGGCTGTACCACAATTTATTTAATCTTTCTTCGGTTTTCAGATATTTTCTTCCAGTTATTTTAAGAATTTATCTCCTTTAATCCAGTCTCAGCCTTCCACCTCAGAATCTGAGTCAAGCAGTATATAGACCCAGAATAAGAGAATAAAGAGGTTTTTAGCAAGAAAATTGGTTTGAAAACAATGTTTACTACAGAAAGAAACTGCTTGAAATTCTTTTGGTGTAATATGTAAGAAGCTTAGCCAGCAATATATTTTTCCCATTTAGTTAAGAGATGATATTTACCTCACAAAGGCTTAACCACAAAGCTGGATTATTCAGGAAGAAGAAGAATGTGAAGTAAAGAAGATAAACTTACACTTGTGTTGGATAACTGTGGAAAGAAGAAAGGAAGGCAACAGAAAGAGAAGTAGTCAGATGGGTGTCTCAATAGTTATTTTTTTAGACTTTAACCCAAATAGGTCAAAATGTGTCATGATTGAAAAAAAAACAAACAAACCAACATTTTGAGTTCAGGAGTCAGCTCTTCTTCATCTGGTTCTTTACAAACATTTAGGAGCCCTGCATAATTAATGGATGGCATTGTGCAGTTAGAGAGAATTCTAGTTTGCTTTTCTTAGCTTTCCTGAATTCCTCTGTGGCGTGGATCCTGCACGGCAGGGGCAAGGTGATCCTACAACGCTGGAAGACTGATTTGGTAGGTTGCCTGATGGAGATGACACAGAGTCAGAAAGATCTAGAATCTGAACTAGAACTGAACACCAGTTAAGTAAGCGGGGGAGAGATTAAGCTTCAGTAGAAATCAGAGGAATTTATTTATATTTTATAAAACTAAATATATCAGTGCCAGCAGAAAGACAATTGATAATGTGGTAGCTTGTTTCCAAAGTGGCCACCATCTTTATCTCTTTTTGCTTTAACACATGGCATGAGGCTGTGCCTCTATTCTCCTTGAATCGGGGCTACCCTTTGGAATTCACTTTATCAGTAGAATTTGGTAAAAGTAATGTTCCGGGATTTCTTGAGGTTAAATCATTAGAAGTCTTCAAGCTTCTATGTAGGTGTCTTAGAACACCAGTCACCATGTTATGAGAAACCCAAAACATGGAGAGGCCATGAGTGGGCACTCCCTTTGACAACTTAAAGCAAGTTTTTATGCATGGACAGCATCCATTATCAGCCATGTGACTGAGAGATCTTGGACACTCAGCTTCATCAAGTCAATGATTCTAGCACTACAGCTGCAATCCTGAAAGATATGAGGCTGGAACCACCCAGCTGAGCCCAATGCACCCAGAGAACTGTGAAAGTTTCAACTCTTTTAATGTAGCAAAAGATGAGATTAGCCCAAAGTGATTAGTGATGAGATTAGCCCAAAGCAAAAGATGAGATTAGCCCAAGATCCGAGGGCATCTTGGTCTGAGGACACTTTCACCATATAGGCAAGAGGTCATGTAAACCACGTTCCCAAATACATCTTAGAGTAGAGCAGGAGTAGGAAATAGGCCTAAGAAAGACTGAACATTTTTTGCCTAAATACTAATCATTACCTGAAATAATTTAAAAATTATACTAAGCTAAATATTAAAACAATGAATATAGTAAGACTATTATTTTCTACAGAAAAATAAATTTCATTTTTATGTAGTTTACATTGTAATTAAACAGAGCAAAGACCAATTCATCACAGGCTGTTTTTGTAAATAAAATGTTATTGGTATTGGAACACAGCAATACCCATTTGTTTCTCATTATCTGTAGCTGTGTTTGTGCTACCACATTTGCCACAGAGATTGTGTAGCCTAAACTATTTTCTATCTGGCACCTTAAAGCAAAAGTATGCTGATCTCTACATAAAGTAAAATTTGGAACCATGACTCATACATTAATCATAAAAAAAATTGCAATTATATTTTCAGGGTAAATTTCTAGAAAAATTGCTACCTTACAGAGTCTGTGCAACATTAAAGACTTTCATATACTTTGGCCCTAATTTATCTTCAAACTATATCAGTTTACATATGATATCAAACATGAGATGGCTAAATTCCCTATATTCTAGCCAATCTAAGATTCAACTGGTAAGTTTTTTATATTTTGTTTATAAAAACAGGACATTTTGTACACAATTTTTAATCTGTGTTTATGATCATTATTTAGAATACTTTTAAGAGAGGATCAAAGGACAGTGTATTAAAATTATATCCCTTGCAATATATTGCCAAATTAATTTCCAGAAAAGTTGTACCAAAATACTTCCCCTTACATTATATGAAATTGATATATTTCACTTAACAAATAAATATATCAAAGAAATTCACATACCTATTTTATTTAGTAGTCTCAAGTTGTTGAGATGTTAGACCAGAATTATATTCCATTTTTGTTTTAATTCACTTTTTATTCCTCAGGAAATTAAAATATTCCTATAAACTTGTCATTTTTATTTATATAAAAGGCATCTCACAGGTTTTATTTTTGCCAATTATTTTTGTTTTCCTACTTGCGTTTATATCATGTGAATTCAATAATACACGTAAAAAATTTGCTTATGACTGAGTCTGCTATTAGACTGTCAATCCCATTTCTGCACTGATCTACCTCTGTAGTAGTGCTTTTCAGAAATTATTATTTTAGATAATAATACCTTTTGGCATCTGATAGGGATCAGATATATTTATTGTTCTTTAACTTTGTTTATTCATATGCATTGTCTCCCTAAGTTTGTTTTAGAAACACCCTGTCAAAGTCCACAAAACTCCTTTTGAAATTTGCATTGAGATTGACTTGGTAAGCTTGAAATGTCATTTAATTTTCTTCTAAGATGTTTGTCACTGAAAATTTTTCTGAGTTGATTATAAATTAAACAGTTTTAATTTTAGGATTGTAACTATCTGTTCATTTTAATAATAGTTTTGGCACATATTTTCATTTTTATTTTATTATATCTTTATCATTGTGGTTTAATTTGTTGACTATTTTAAATGACATTCTTTATTGTGTAAATAAATATTCTGCTATGAGAGGAGAAAAAAATGGTAAATTTTTTATAATGTGAATATAAACTATAAATACAAACTATAATGTAGTTTAGAAGCTATTGATATTTTTAAATAATAATAGTTTGGGTATAAATGGGACCTTTAATTGGAGGATTCAAAGAGTGCACATAAATCATTTTAAAGATATAATTGTTTCAGGCTTAAACTTTATGGCACTCAGGGCTCGTTGATATTTGGCACTGGGGATAGGATGGGTTCATGATGTTTCTGACTTATTTACATATCAACCCAGTAGTATTCTTAGAATGAAAATAGGTCAGTTCCTTGGTCCTACTGTTTTTGCTATGTTTATGCTATGTCTAAATATTCCAGTCTTTTCTGTATATCAGCTGCCATATTTACTGTATATGATGTTTCTATGATGTCTTCAGCTAAAATGATTATCTTATTATATCAAAATTATTTTGATTTTAGCTCTGTCTTCTGTTGCTTCTTTCATAGTCTGATCAAAGACTTATTTCACTTCAGTAGCCAGGAGACATGGGCTACTCTAGAGGACTCTCTCATGACTAGGAGAATAGGATGCTGCAAAACTCGGAGCAATATCTGATTCTCAGAGTAACAGCCAATCTGAGAACTGCTAATGGAAATATGACAGCAATAATGGGGCCCTCAGTAGGCATTCTAGGGATTGGGCCATCAACCAAAAGTGCTCATCGTAATTCTTAATTCCTTTTAAGATGGGACAACCAATAAAGATGATATCAAGATCCTTAAAGCGGTTCTTTAGAGAGAACCCAAAATTAAGCACAGCTTAATACTAGATGTTATATTAAACAAAACACAACAAAACAGATTCATAGGATGTGCAGCTTGGGATGCAATGATCTATGCCCACCAACCCTGCTGCTTTTTTCTTACTGGCATCTCCTCTCCCATCCCTACCATGGATGGAAGGCAGTCATCTTTCTTTGAGGACATATTTGGTACTATATTATAGGTCCCAAGTATAAAACATGTTTTTACCCAGGATAATTTGACTCTCTGCCATAATTTTTATATCCCAATATACTTAGTCCCTGAGCATTGAAAAAAAGTCTATTGAAAAAAAGTAGAACATCACTAGTTCTTCCAATTTTAGAAAAAAATAGTGCCCTATGCTGACTCCAAAATGGGTGCTTTCCAGTCTTTGTTTTTGAAGTGTGTGTAGACTGTCAGGCCCTGGCCTATACACAGGGGCATTCAAGCAGCAATCTCCTTCCCTCTGACATCTCTGTCCATAGCTTTCCCCTCTTGACTTCTTGCATTGTCTTTCTAACTTGTTTTTCAGTTTGGCTATAGTCTCATTCCCTCAACTTTTTCTCAGTTTCTGATTCCAAGTTATTTGGCTCTAATTTTGCTTCTCCCCAGGCATAGCACATCCACCAAGATGATCATCTTCTTTAGTGAGCTCATCAGCTCAACAGTGGAGGTACAGGCATGAAACCATCTTATTTTTCTCCAATAGCTGTTCCAACTATGCTATGGAAGTCTCTCCTTCCTATATGGGAAGTACATATTCTAATAATATTTCAGCAGATTCTATAACTAACTATCTTGTCATTAAAAGTCAATACAGACAAGATTGGTACGTTCAGGGTCACATGGCCATATTATACATTCAATGCCATCCCCATTAAGCTACCAATGAGTTTCTTCACAGAATTGGAAAAAACTGCTTTCAAGTTCATATGGAACCAAAAAAGACCCCACATTATCAAGATAATCCTAAGTCAAAAGAACAAAGCTGGAGGCATCATGCTACCTGACTTCAAACTATACTACAAGGCTACAGCTACCAAAACAGCAGGGACTGGTACCAAAAGAGAGAGAGAGATGAATGGAACAGAACAGAGTCCTCAGAAATAATACCATACATCTACAACCACCTGATCTTTGACAAACCTGACAAAAACAAGAAATGGGGAAAGGATTCCCTATTTAATAAATGGTGCTGGGAAAATTGGCTAGCCATATGTAGAAAGCTGAAACTGGATCCCTTCCTTACTCCTTATATGAAAATTCAAGATGGATTAAAGACTTAAATGTTAGACCTAAAACCATAAAAACCCTAGAAGAAAACCTAGGGAATACCATTCAGGACATAGGCATGGGCAAGGACTTCATGTCTAAAACACCAAAAGCAATGGCAACAAATGGGATCTCATTAAACTAAAGAGCTTCTGCACAGCAAAAGAAACTACCATCAGAGTGAACAGGCAACTACAGAATGGGAGAAAATTTTTGCAATCTACTCATCTGACAAAGGGCTAATATCCAGAACCTACAAAGAACTCAATCAAATTTACAAGAAAAAAACAACCCCATCAAAAAGCAGGCAAAGGACATGAACAGACACTTCTCAAAAGAAGACATTTATGCAGTCAAGAGACACATGAAAAAATGCTCATCACTCGCTATCAGAGAAATGCAAATCAAAACCACAATGAGATACCATCTCACACCAGTTAGAATGGCAATCATTAAAAAATCAGGAAACAACAGGTGCTGGAGAGGATGTAGAGAAATAGGAACACTTTTACACTGTTGGTGGGATTGTAAACTAGTACAACCATTGTGGAAGACAGTGTGGCGATTCCTCGAGGATCTAGAACTAGAAATACCATTTGACCCAGTCATCCCATTACTGGGTATGTACCCAAAGGATTATAAATCATGCTGCTATAAAGATGCATGCACACGTATGTTTATCACAGCACTATTCACAATAGCAAAGACTTGGAACCAACCCAAATGTCCATCAATGACAGACTGGATTAAGAAAATGTGCACATATACACCATGGAATACTATGCAGCCATAAAAAGGAGGAGTTCATGTCCTTTGTAGGGACATGGATGCAGCTGGAAACCATCATTCTCAGCAAACTATCACAAGAACAGAAAACTAAACACCGCATGTTCTCACTCATAGGTGGGAATTGAACAATGAGAACACTTGGACACAGGAAGGGGAACATCACACACCGGGTCCTATTGTGGGGTTGGGGGAAGTGGGTAGGGATAGCATTAGGAGATATACCTAATGTAAATAATGAGTTATTGGGTGCAGCACACCAACATGGCTCATGTATACATACGTAACAAACCTGCACATTGTGCACATGTACCCTACAAGTTAAAGTATAATAAAAAAAAAAAAGAAATGGTTTGATAATTAATAAAAATAAAAGTCAATACAAGCCAGCTTAAAACTAAAATTGCATGTCTACATCCAAACTGTCCCTCGTCCATGGTTTGAGAGATCGAGGTGAGGAAGCATTGTGGTATGACTCTGGTTTATATTCATTCAATAATATTTATTCAATACCTACTGGATGAAAGTTTCATATATAGGCAATTAAAATTCATCAGTTACTGTCAGAGTAGGACCTGCTATATAATTTGTGGGGCTCAGTAAAAAACAAAATTGCAGGACTTTGGCCTGAATCTTCCTTTTTCAGGAACCCACTGAGCTAATTTCCTGCAGACAGCCAGACCATGGACTTTAAATGTCTGTGCAAGAACATTACTGCTCAGTACCTACATTGGGGGTGGGTAAGAAATCCCCATTTAGCCACCTAAACAACATATGTGAATTGCCAACCCAAGGCAAGAGCCACTGCTGCATTACCACCTTGAGACTTCTCTGAACTTGCATCCACATTCTCCTGCTACCCAGGTCCCTATAGGGATGGAGGGCAATAGTGAAAAATAGACCTCAGTGTCACAACAACTTCAAGGATAAAGAAAGTTGAAGGATTCCCAGCACATTGGGAGACTGAGGAAGGAATATTGCTATAGGCCAGGAGTTTGAGACCAGCCTGGCAATAACAAGACCTTATCTTTACAGAAAATTTAAAATAATTGTCTAGGCATGATGATGCTTACTTGTAGTCCCAGCTACTCCGGAGGCTGAGGTGGGAGGATTGCTTGAATCTAGGAGTTTGATGTTGCAGTGAGTTATGATGGCACCACTGCACTCCAGTGCAAAGTGACAAAGACATACCCTGTCTCTTAAAAAAAAAGAAGAAGAAGAAAAGGAAAGGTCAGGCAGGACCCAGGAAGCCAGAAATTTGGAAATATGCAGCCAGAAATGATCCTGGGGAGGCATGAAGGTAACAAGAGTAAGGACAGAGCATGAAATAAGGCATAGAGGCCCCTCCCAGCTCATGTTACACTGTCCCGACAGACTTTACTGACAAAACACATAAATGTACTAAGGACTCCAAGACAGAAACCACAGAGCGTTAAGCTTCAGATGTATGTAGGGCCCTTATAAGCTCAGGGCCCTGTGTAAGTGCCCTAGCATATGTCGATAGAGTTGGCCCTGTTTCCTGGTCAAGGACATTTGTCCTATGGGCTTTTCACTTCTGCCATAGGGAAGAGAAAATAACTGATAGACATAATGAGAAAGGAATAATATCGCATATTAGGCAGCAGCGTAACTGGGTGACAGTGATAAGGAGTTTTGGGAAAGGAAGCATTAACTTGGATAGGTGAGCTGGGCCTCCTTAAAGAACAGAGCCCAGGCTTGTGGGACGTGACACACGTGTTTGATCAAGCTAAGGGAGAAACAGAGGTAAAGGCCCTAAAGTGCCTAATGTGCTTGAAGAATGATAAGGAGGCCATTGTGACTGCAGCAGGATAAGAGAGGGCCAGGATGGTGGGACATTAAGTCACTGAAATAATAGAACCTAAATCACATAGCATCTTCTAAGTTACATAAGAATGCTGACTTGCATCACTGCAAAATTTTGAAGAGAAGAGTGAAATGTTCTGATTGAGGTTTTATATGCATTGCTTCTAGCTATATATCGAAAGGGGACCTTGAAAACTCGACCCTCTATTCAGATCAGGGAGGTATCACTGGGGAGTCAGAAGTGGTAGGACTAAAAGTATGTATTGATAGAAAAGACAAGAGTGTTTTCTTGTTAAATAGGATATGGGTTATGAGAGAAGGGGAGGTGTTACTCATGATTCCCAAGTTAATTTTCTGAGTAACTGGAAGAATGAACTTACCAGTAACTGAGATAGGAAGGCTTCAGATAGAACAGGTTTGGGGGCACAGAAAAAGCAGGACTTGGTTTTGTACATGTTGAGAAATCTTCTAAGTGGAGAATGAAGTTGGCCATTTGACTTAAGTGTTGAGAACTCAGGTGAGGGCTCTGGGTTGCAATGAGATAATTGTCCATTCCCCATTACTAAAGATCCTTTACCTCTTCCCCCTTGTGCATGTCAATTTCTTCACAGCAATAAACAGTCTCTCAGTCCATATGCTCAAATTTAACCCATCCTTCAAGTGCATAATAGACTCATTTGTATTTACCTCATTGCTTCCTGTTATCTCTTCCTCTTTCCTTCCCTCTTCCATCCTTTCAAACTTTCTTTCTTCCTTTATCACCCCTTCCTGCAATAAACATATAGTGATCATTTACTGAAGGAGTCAGTATAATCTAGAGGTTAAGAACATGAACTCCAAAGGCAGACAACTTAGAGTTGGAATGTGAAACCTCACGTACCAGGTGAGTGGCTATGGGCAAGTCACACAGCCCCTCTTCGTGTTACATGAGGATGAAAATAATACTATGATCACATTAGGAGCCTTAAGGAGTTGTTGTACAAATGAAGTGAGCTAACATAATAAGGGGTTAATACAGCACCTAGAATAGAATAAATATAAATGTTATCGCCCTATTATAATTACCTTTATTATTACTAGTCACCTATTATATATTTCCTAATGTCATAGTGATTTATCAAGGTTTAATTACCTTAAACTTCTTGAAGGAAAACATCATGTCTCATATTTGAATAATTACAACAATCCATTTATGCAATAAATGTTTATTTGGGAGTATATTAGGCTCTGCAGAAGCAATGATGAACAAGATAGACGTTCTCTCTACTGCATGGAGCATACAGTCCCTGAGAAGGATGTTTAAATAAGTAATTAAAACCGGTATTGAGAAATCTAATGGGAAACATAGCATACTACAAAGGCACATAGCAATGGTATCCAGAGGAGGAGGGGAGTGGCAATTCAAGAATGCTTCTCATGGAAAGTAATAAATGAGTAAGAATGTGGAAGTTCTTTGTAAGGCACTCATTTTTCTTCAGTTAATAATGTAAAAAAGACTGCAATTACAGGGTGAATTGATGGGCCAAATGGCTGGTATCATTGCTTACAAAAGTGAATTGAACTTGATGGAGCTTATGATGAGAAATAAAATTTGTGTTTTTATTTTTATCTTTTAATTCCCTTTATTCAGGAACTCTTTGAAGTCCTCTCATATGTAGGATGGATAAATCCAGAGATCTAATTAATACACAGTGTGGGAACTATAGTTAACAATATTGTACTGTGTACCAGAAATTTGTTGAGAGTAGGTTTCAAGTGCTTTTACCACACAAAATGAAAGAAAAGAGAAAAAAGCAATTACGTGAACAAATGGATATGTTAATTTTCTTAAATGTGGTAATCATTTCACTATGCACATGTATACCAAAACATCATGTTGCATAACTCAAATATATACAATAAGAGTAAATAAATAACACTGGTTTCTATGAAGAAAGGGAAGAAAGAGTTACACAGAAAAGGAGAAAGAAAAGGAGGAGGCCGGGCATGGTGGCTCACACCTGTAATCCCAGCACTTTGGGAGGCCGAGGTGGGTGGATCGCGAGATCAAGACATTGAGACCATCCTAGTCAACATGGTGATACCCCGTCTCTACCAAAAATACAAAAATTTAGCTGGGTGTGGTGGTGCGTGCCTGTAATCCCAGCTACTCAGGAGGCTGAGGCAGGAGAATCGCTTGAATCCAGGAGGCAGAGGTTGCAGTGAGCGAAGATCATGCCTCTGCACTCCAGCCTGGAGACAGAGCAAGACTATGTCTCAAAAAAAAAAAAAAAAAAAAAAGGAAGGGAAAAAAAAGAGGAGACAGGAAAGACCTTTAACCCCTTATTTCTTGTCCAGCACTCTTGATCCTGCAACTCCTAATCTTTCAGTCCATGCTACATAAAAGCTTGAAGAATGGATGTTTTAATTATTTGTATAGAATACAATGGATGAATTTACCATATATATTGCTCAAGGTTATTTGGAGATATTGAAGGATGAAGTGAGCAGACCATAAAAAAAAAATTATACAGGACCTGAAAATAAAACTTCTACATCATTGAAAAGGCACCTCCATCATTTAGTTTTAAGTGCATTTTATTCTTTAAGAATGTGTGTCAGTGCAATAAGATCTAAAATTGTATTTTTATGCTATAGATGGAATGCTGATTTAAAAAGTGCTGATTGCAAATTAATCAACATTATTTACAAGTGATTCCTGGGGGTGGGCAAAGAGGTGCAGAAATAATATTTTCTGAATTATTGGCCTACTATCACAGAAATGACATCTCATATAAGGTTATCACAAAGAGCACAGTTCCAGAATAAATTATAAAGAAGATTAAATGAAATGGCAGAAAGAAAAATAGAGGTGGGGTGTCTATGGCATAAGAGATAGAAAAATGTTGGAAGAAAAACAAAAAATTATAAATGATTGCACATAACAATTGCAGGTTCAAGCTGAGGAACTATTTGAATTTAGGGAAACAAGATTGGAAAATGGATGGAGAAATAAATCCAGGCAGAGACAGGAGAAAGCTGTAATATTAAATGTGCCAATCTGACTTCCTCCTGGAAAAAGTTGAGTCCTCCACGACCCAACAGACACATTTCACTGCAGAGGACATTTACAGTCCTTAGCCTACAATCTGGATTAATCCAAGACCCAATGACTAGAATATAATTGTGTGACTTAGATGGAGAAGTAACAACCATTGGCTGAATTTTTATGATGAGCTTTGAAAATAGCTCCTTGATAGTTCTCTGAAAGGTAGGAGAAATTAAGAAAGCCTTTCAGTCTTATAACTAGCAGCCACTGCCTCTAGCTAATCACAGCAACCCCCAAAATTGGTATCATCGTTCTCTCTAAGGAAAGGAACAAGGTACTCTACAAAGCCTGAGAATGTTTCCCACAGAACCCATTCAGATTCTAAGCCCTGGTAACAAGTCACTTTTTTTTTTTTTTTTTTTTTTTTTTTTTTTTTTTTAGATCTAGATATAGTGGAGGGACATCAAAGTCCAGGGAACAGACAACAAAAGATGTATGTATTTGTGGCTGCAAAATTCTGACTCTAAGGAGCTCCTTGATTTCACATTGATAGAACACACAATGACCTGTATATACAGTGCAAATACAAAGAACAGGAGTGCAGACTGCTCAATTCTCAGCACTTTAGTGTGATTCTCAAACTTCAGTGAGCATCAGAATCACATGAAGTATTTATTTGTTCAAATATTTTTCCGGGCCCCACCCCAGCATGCTTAATTGGTAGGTTTAGGGTGAGACCTGAAAATTAGTATTTCTAACACAATTTCCAGTAATGCTGATGCTGCTGGTTCAGAACCACCCTTTGAGAGCCACTGCTCTGTACTACACAATGATGAATGACAGTGCCAGAACTAAAGCTGGGACAACCTCTCAGCCAGCACAGAGGTCTCTCCACCGCAGTGTGTCCCTTCCCCTACATGCTACATGTCCAGTGCACTCATCAATCTGTGTGATTATTTGCTCCAGCATATCCTACTTTGGCTTAATTAAGCTATTATTCAACAAGACAGAGGAGGCCCTGTGACCTCTTGCCAATTCTATTTGCCTGATATTCAGCATCACAATGTTCAAATAAACCACACACATACACATACATACACACACACACACACACACACACACACACACACACACACACATCATTTAAGCTGATTAAGTTTCACAAGCAGATTACTCTTAAATTGCCTGACCTGTGAGGTCAGAGAGGTTCAAAGGTGCAGACTAAGGTCTGCCTCTTTAAATACTCTTGATCTATCCACCATCACCCATACCTAGGAACAAGGCAGCATCAAACTGTCATCGCATATAGTCATTTCCACAATGCATCCAGGAAGTTTTCACTCTCTCTGCCTTGTTCCTCCTGAATCTCATCTTTTTATATTTTAGTTGCCTTTACTCTGCATTTTGACCTCATGTATGCTCATGTTTCTTATACTTGCCCAGTTCAGAAAGTTGTTGAGTTGACTTTCTCTTCCAACAGGGCTTTAGGATTCTTGAGCCACCCACTAACACAGGGGCAACAAAACTAACAACAGGCAGGGTGCAGTGCTGGCCACCCACTGCTGCACCTGTCCTCCAAGAGATGGGTGTGGGTTATGGGGAGGGGCAGAGAGAAACAGCAATTCATTACCCCCGGAGCTAAAGACAAGGTTCCCTTGAGAATCCAGCTTCAGCTGCATCACTGTTACTGCTGTTACCATTTTTAAACAGTCAAAATATACAGGTAAATCTTGGTTCCTAACGCTGCTCTCTATTTGTCCTTTGCAGGAAGCTTCCCCAAAGCACCATAACTCAGAGCTCTCATCTGAACTCCTAAAAGGGTTGTAATAACTGCCAACGGTTGACCACTTGCTAAGCCCTAGGGGAAGCACTTTGTGTTATGCTGTTTAATAATTGCAATGTCTCTATCACAAAAGTCCTGTGTGCTCCACATTTCATGTGTGAGGAAATTAAGACTTAGGGATTTTAAGTAACCTGTCCAAAGTTACTTCTAATCTGTGTCAGAGCTAGTATTTCAACCCTGTCAGTCGCTTGCCAGACTTGGCACTTGTGCTGGTGTGATTTCTGCTTTCCTATGGCACAGACAGCCTCAGCCAATCACATGGCACTTTCACAGTTTTTGTTTGACAGATTTGAGATGAATATCTTGTGAGCAAATGAACCTCAATTCAACACAGACATGTGGAGCACCAATTGGATTTTCAGCTGGCTGTGTGCAAGGATCCACCACGATGGGGTGGGAGGTGGGAAAAGGAAACCATTAAATTTGGTCCCTACCTAGAGAGAACTTAGATATGCATGTAAGCTGTGGAGAATTGGACAGGAGAACATATGGTGAAGTGGCCAAATGTGTGAAAAGCAAGCTATAAAATATGTGTTTTAGCTAAAACCGAGAACTAAAAGAAGAGGCTAAATAGGCTAAATAGTATAAAGGAACATCTTCCAAAATCAGTGGCAGAGCTACCCTCAGCTCGGATGGTGACAGACTGGCTGCCTAATGTCCTAAAAACTCAGTCATGTATCCATTGCACTGGGGGTATTTACAATGCCCTCTCATTTTAATATTTATTTAGAAGTTAATTACTGTCACTGTCAGCTCTTTTATCTCAACAATATTTCAGAGAAATGTATTCAGGCATTATGTGACTTGTAAGTAAGATTAACAAGAAAGTTCACAGAAGTGTCATAATCAAGGGATTTTGCTGTTAATAAAGAACTTACTGAAAAACAAATGAGTTTACACTATACAGAATTTGAATTTGGCTAAAGCAAATTCTAGAATTGCGTAGAGTATACTTTCTTTCTTTCTTTTTTTATGAGATGGAGTTTCACTCTTGTTGTCTGGGCTGGAGTGCAATGGCATGATCCGGACTCACAGCAACCTCCACCTCCTGGGTTCAAGTGATTCTCCTACCTCAGCCTCCCTGAGTAGCTGGGATCACAGGCATGCACCACCCCCCGGCTAATTTCATATTTTTAGTAGAGATGGGGTTTCTCCATGTTGGTCAGGCTGGTCTCAAACTCCTGACCTCAGGTATTCCACCTGCTTCGGCCTCCTAAAGTACTGGGATTAAGCATATGTCATCACAAAGCTAGAATAAAAATTGAAGACCAATGACCATAGTTATGGGCAAAATGGGCAATAAGACTATCTAGCTTTGAGGGTTATACTAGACTCAAAAGCCATACTTTTGCCCTGTATTATTTAAGTCTTTAAATAAACACAAATATGCTTTCAGGTAGGCTTCATTGGATGTAATATCTGCATTATGCTGGTGCACTCACACACAGACACACATAACTGATGAGTTGATAGAGTGTATTACCCCTGCTTTACAGATGGCTAAAGGGATTAAGCAAATATCACTGCTGCAGCATGAAGCTGAGCCTTTGTATTCACTTATAAAGTTAGGGAAGTCACTGAAGAGAAAGAGAAATCATGCAACTGGAATGGAGAAGAAAAGCTCCAATTATAGTTCCAGAATTGGCTGCCACCTTTAGTGTTAACAGAGTGTGCACGTTTCTCAGAAGTGACACCTGCATTGTCTATTGGGAAACATTTAATCCTTGGCGCTGTATTAAGGAGGCTGGTGAACACACAACTGAATAGAAATGATGTCAGTTCCTTCTGAGATAGAAGAAGCTTCACTAATTGAAGTAGGAGCATATCAGAGGGTTCTGTGGACCTCTCTTAATTTGATTCCACTTGCAGTGTACCATTCTGCCCCTGCAGAATACCTGGAAATTGAATAAACATATGACTATTTGAATGTAGATGTAGTTCTGATGTTCCCACTGCCCTCTGCGTAAGCTTTATCTAGGATTTGATTAGCTGTGTCTCTCCTGCTAAAAGGAAAGGCATTTTGTTTCATTTAATGTAGGATTACCAGTGACTAAACTGTGCTATGCATATGGTTGGCTCCTAAGGAATGATCATGGCAGTGTATTTACAAAAACAACTCTTTTATCTTGGGGTCACTTCTCCAACAGCCTAACCTATCAGCACCAGAGCCAAGAATCAGAGAGGAAAGACAAAGCTCTTTGGAACAGTCAGAATGGTTGTAACACTGGTCTGTGAATTAAAATCTGTGCTTTATCCCAAGGAAATACTCTTGAGTGTTCACGTAACATCTATTTTTTAAGCTTCATTTTTGTCTTCAGTAGTTGTCACTGGAATACAGTTAGTGCTCAGCAAGCAAGTGCTGCATCAAGAAAGCATTTTGTGCATATTGAGGTTTCTGATCTGAAAAATATGAATGTGCTTAATGCTTGGGTACTTAAAAGCATAAGTTTTGGTTATCTGACAAAGATGCTTATGGTGGGAATTGATTCTCTTGTGATTCCAGAAAAACAAAGTGTTGTATTGACTATTTCCAGGTGACACCACTGACTTGTTCTGATCTGGAGAGGCTCTGGCTTGCTCAGCCTGCTGTTGAGTTTGCAATGAGAGTGTAAAGTCAAGACAGATACAGATGCTAACAGGACATGGATATCTTTTCAGATAACTGACTTCATCTGTCTGCCTGTTTATGTGGAGAGCTGATTATCAGCCATGTGCAAATGCTGGGGAACTGATCTGATCTCTGTGATGTTTTACACTACAGGCAGAGCAGAGCCATCTTTCTATCCAACATTCACTCAGCGAGGCAGGAAATATAATTAAGCTTTCATGCATATTCCCATGGTACCCTGCACAGTCAATCATTAAAAAAAAAAAAAAGTCAGTGTCACAAGAGCTTGTTTGTTTGAAGACATCACCTAAGAACTTAAGAGCTCTGGGAGGCAGGAGAAGGGATGTAAGCCATGTGAGGCATGGGTAGGAGTGGTGGGTTCCTTAGGGGTGTGAAATCTGGGCTCAAGGTGATTGTGGGAAATTATTCTACAATGCACATAAAGTGTATTTAGTCCAATAAGCAGAATCCAGATAGTTTTTCATGGGAAAATTTCACTCCAACATTGCAGTGCCTAAAAGAATGAAAATTACTTGAAAATGGTCAGTATTGCTAGAGTATAATAATTGCTTATTAGGCCAAATCTATTGTGCATAGGACTTTACGGAAAATATTTATAGACACTTTTAATACAAAGAAATGTTATAGGACCAAGAATTATAAGACCCAATTTGAATTCCAGCTTTGTCAATTATTGTGTAAACTTGAGCAAATTACTGAACCACTAAAACATCAATGTCTTCATCCATAAAATAGGTATGGTAAGATATAATCATACTATTGTTCTGTGGCTCAAACTAAACAATGTAATATATTTAAAGTAACTTATAGACTACCTAGATCTCAATAAGCTGTGATTAGTTTTATTAATCATTTTGTTGTTATTCATGAAACACTAGTTCAAATACACATAGTGAATACATTTAGAAAGCAAAACATACGAGACTCTTTTTTTGATAGTTATAGTGCATGCACGAATTTTAAAGGCTCTGAAATGGTCTATGTTAAAAAAAATAGCAATAAGAAAAAAAAGGACACTTGTGTGGTTAACCTAGTATTTTCCAAATTTATTTGAAAATGAAAATAAGCCTTGTTTTTTTCTTTTCTTTCTTTTTTTTTTTTTTTTTGAGATGAAGTCTCGCTCTGTCGCCCAGGCTGGAGTGCAGTGGCGCGACCTCGGCTCACTGCAAGCTCCGCCTCCTGGGTTCACGCCATTCTCCTGCCTCAACCTCCCGAGTAGCTGGGACTACAGGCGCCCGCCACCACGCCCGGCTAATTTTCTGCATTTTTAGTAGAGACAGGGTCTCACCGTGTCAGCCAGAATGGTCTCGATCTCCTGACCTCGTGATCCGCCCGCCTGGCCTCCCAAAATGCTAGGATTACAGGCATGAGCCACCGCGCCCGGCCTCTTTTTCTATTTTTAGGGAGAGTCTCACTCTGTCGCTCAGGCTGGAGTGCAGTGGCATGGTCTCGGCTCACTGCAACCTCCACCTTCCAGGATCAAGGGACTCTCATGCCTCAGCCTCCCAAGTAGCTGGGATTACAGGTGTGTGCCACCATGCCTAGCTAATTTTTGTATTTTTAGTAGGGACAGGGTTTCACCATGTTAGTCAGGCTGGTCACCAACTCCTGACCTCAAATTATTCTCCCACCTCGGCCTTTCAAAGTGCTGGGATTATAGGCATGAGCCATCGTGCCCAGCCAGGCCCTGTTTTTTCTATATTTAATTCTTACTACTATGTCATAGAACCAGGATTTCACATACTTTGGTAAAAGTCAACTTTGTCCAAATTCTTTAGTTTTCAGACCCCCAAATAAGTCTCTATCCAATGTGAGGTTATAGCCCTTACCACAGGACACTCCATACCATGCGCTATGGCGAAAGACAAAGATCTATTACAATCTCAAATTTGGTTCTATATTGGAATCACCTAGAGCACTTTAAAAATTACTGGTGCTTGGGTCCCACCACCAGAAATGTCTATATAATTGGAATAGATTAAAGCCTGATCACAAAATATGTTTGAAACAGCCTAGATAATTCCAAAAGGCAGTCAAGTTTAAGCACTAGTGCAAATGACAACCCTAGAGCTATTTTTTTTTTTAACACCATTGCCATATTTTTCATTCAGATTTGAGGATAAGCCTGCAATGTTTTTTACAAAGCTCAAGAATTTGGTAAATACCCAATGATCATGATCATGTATCTCTCTGTAATCCTCCTTTTATTAACTCACTTAATAATCATATACTGATCACAAAGGAAACAGCTATGTTCAATAGGTTCTGTTCAACCCTCCTAACTCCTTGCCCGCCCAGGTTCCCAAAGCCCTCCCGTGTTTCTCAGAACTACTACTCGCTTGATTATTTTACCATGCAGAATACCACCTGGGGTGTTCTGCCCAGCTAATAATTATCTTTTTGTTTGTGCCTAATTCATGAAGCATCCCTCCCACTGACCTCCTGCTGAGCCATGAGGTCCTAAACTCATATATCAGCAATAGAGATAGGAAGGCAGAGAGATCCTCATACAGAATAAAGGACAAAATCTGCAGGGAAAAATATACATGAGTGTAAACACTGATTCTACCTCTTATTATCTGCATGGTCTTAGAAATTTTAATTTCTCTGAGATCAGTTTTCTTATTTATAAAATAGGGGTGACAATATTAACCTCGCAGAGTTAGTGTGATGATTCAATGAGATAAACCACGTGAAATTTATAGATCCAGACATAACACACTAGAGGTGATCAAACAAGAAAATGCTTATTTATCTACATTGACCATTTTGAGACCTTAGCTTACTGCACCACACTTGTACTGAGCAGGATGTAGACTCCTCAAAGGGTAATCTTGTGAAATAGACATCTCAAGAGCCGGAGGAAAGACTTACGGCACTTTAAGCAAAGTTAGTTTTCTTGAACTCATTGTTTTACTGCTATAAAGAACTGAAGAAAAAAATAATATGGTCATATTGATACATGAATGTAGACAGGAAATATATTACTATTCTGGATAATTAATATCCTTAAATAGAAATAAATCTGATGAAATTCTATTTCAGTTGGACTTGAAGGTATTTCCACTAAATACCTTTAGGGAACAAGTGAGAGAAAACATGAAACAGATTGTATAAAGGATATAAGAAACACATGAGTGAGTTATTATCCACGCTACTAAAAACTACAAAGAAACCTCCTTAATGACACAAGGAGGCCCCAGAGCATGTGGGGAACTGTATGTGATTTCAGAATGGCCTCCTAGGTTTGGGGCTCTGGCGGTGTGTCTGTTCCCGACCAAAGAACATAGTCATTTGTTATGTTGTATCAATTAACACATTCTTTTCTGTTGGTGGCCATTCAACATCAAAAAACATGATCCATTTCTGTTTTCTTTATGCTTTATTGATTCACCCTGGGACTATCTGTACGGCATTTGCTCCCTGGAATGCAAGTAAAGTTTCATGGAAACTGTTGCCATTATGGTCTCAGCTTCCGCCTGTTCTTTGTGTAGTCACAGGAACTCAGACCAAAGTTCATCAAACAGAGAAGCAGAATGGGGGAGGAAGACAGACAAACACCACATAAGTGTGAGGCCATGGGTGTTTCACAGCATTCCTATGTCCTTTATTGCCTGGTGAATTAGACCCTATTTCTCCAAGGACTTTATTGGGGGTCTCTTCCATCTACCCAATGCCATCCTGCAAGGAGTAAGATCAGAGCTCAGTATCAGCAGGCAGGGTTTGGGATCAGTGGGCATTTGTATTAGTCCAACTTGAAATCCATTTGCTATGAAGAAATACCTGAGACTGAATAATTTATAAAGAAAAAGAGGTTTCATGGACTCACAGTTCCACATGGCTGGGGACACCTCACAATCATGGAAGAAGGTGAAGAAGGAGCCAAGGCACGTCTTACATGGAGACAGGCAAGAGCATGTGTGCAGGGGAACTGCGCTTTATAAAACCGTCAGATCCCATGAGACTTATTCACTGTCATGAGAACAGCACAGGAAAGACCTGCCCCCATGATTTAATTACCTCTCACTGGTTTCCTCCCACAACACATTGGGATTATGGGAGCTGCAATTCAAGATGACATCTGGGTGGGGACACAGACAAACCATCTCAGTACTCTTTAACATGATCCCTGGGAAAGTGAGGGGGTCCCCAGGTACACAAAGCCCCATATGGACTCTTCACTGAACTCCCACCATAAAATATACATGCCCTAGTCTGCTGACCAAGAAATTTGCCAAATTTGCATTTCTGAACAAAAAGAAGAGTGTTAATGCACATTTAGTAGCATACTTCCTGGTAAATATTTAATAATAATATTAGCTATTACTCTATTATTGTGATTATCATAAATAAAAAAGAGGAAGGCATAATATCAAGTGGTACAAGAATGTCCGTAAGATAAGGAATGTTAGAAGTTTATTGGCTTTAGCAATATGAAGATCATCTGTAACCTTGCAAGGTACACTGAGCAGTGAGTGGAAGGAGGGGAAACTGGAAAGAGGGTAGAAAACCTTTCAGGAAATTAGCATGGGAAGAATTGGCAAGAGACTAGCTGCAGTTAGAGAGAGAACCTTGGTCAGTCACACTGTTTTTTATGATGCATTCTTCACCTAGAATGGGGAGCATATGGTAGTGCTAAAATGGGAGTGATTCCCGACCCTCCTGCATCTCCCACCTACATGGTCCTTGCCTGCTCAAGGTCCTTGCACCATTCAAGGATTCCCTGATGTCTTTTGCACCCTCCAGGACTATGACCTTACGAGACCATTGAAAATTGTTATTTAAATTGCTAAGCCTCAGGAAGGATGTAAGAAATCAATAGAATAATAGAATTCCGCCCCCCATACTTTACACACAGTTATGACTTCAAGCTGAAATATTGGCACTCATTTTAAAATTAAAATATGACTCATTTGCTCATCCGTCTGTGGATTCAGAGGGCGTGGAGGACTCATTTACCAGAAGCCAATGGCCAGAGCATGAAGAAAGTTCCAGAGCTGTTTATAGAGCATCTGATGCAAGGGGTGACTCAACAGAGAATTGCCTGTCTCTAGAGAGATCAAACTATTTTTCCTAGAGAATGACTCAATCTATAGTCTTCCATTTATAATTGACCATTCCTGAGGCTGCCTGGTCTTCAGTCTTCTAAAAATAAAGTTCCAAGAACTTTAAAAGCTCTGATACCAAAGGCACTGAATCACCAAACAATTTCTATTCTGTGTGGTAGATTTGATTTTGTCCATTATTTAGAGTATTACAAATTGACAATAAGTCAGTAAAACCAATCCTTGAGAATCCCTAGTTCCTAAAATTTCTTAAACACTTTCATGTTTGGCATCTCCTTCATTTTTATTTCCTAAAAATTATCTCCTTAATTGTGTTACTGATTATTTTCCGCTCTAATTGGTCATATTTGCACTATTTTCTTATTGACAAAATAACTGTCGAGGGAAATTCAGCAGTTGGGCTCAAAGTCATATATGTGAATTCCTGCATTCTTGCATTATGCAGGCCTGGATGGTTGGGACGACTGACAGTGTTCATTGTGTTAAATTATCTATCTCTGTTTCCAGAAGACGACATGACCTTGAGAAACTTCAGAGATGTTGACAAAAGAATGAATGCTATGGAAAGCTTATTTGCTTTTAAGTATAATGCCTGTTGTTTTAAATTCTACTAGTTCCATGTTGCCTATAGGATAACTACCAAACTCTCTTGCACAGCAAGAAAGTATCTAACAACCAAATCCTAACATGCTTTTCTAGAATCACCTTTTGAGGTTTTTAAATCTTTGTTCTAAGCTACAGCAATACATATTTTCCATGCATTGGTATATGCTATTTCTTCTTCCTACAGGTTTCTAGTTCCACATCTACATCTAATTTGAAAATACTTCGGATAATTTTGTATCTAATTCAAACATTAGCTCTTTTTCTAAAATTTCTGGCAAGTCCTTACATAGAAATCTCAAAGCACTTTATGCATACCTGTACCACAGCTCTCATTCATTACTTTCATTGTTGAATCTCATTCACTATTTGTCTCTTACAGTAATATATGATTTTAAATGTCTTGCTCAAATTCTTATAATTAGTAACTCAATATATAAATAAAATGTTTACATTGTGTATTGCCTCCCCAAAATAAATTCCTGGTATGATTTCCAAATTTCCAGGACATAATTAAAATGTAATATTCACTAATGAATCCCTGATGTGCTGGAAGTACCTGACATCCTTCCCTAGAAATTGCATCTCCTGAATTTTAGTCTTTGATTCCTGTTACAACATACCCAGTGACTTCAGAGAAATCAGAGTGTGAAAGGTTTGATTTCAGTTTCTTGGTATGATATATGCTCCTAAATGCAAATTTGAAAGAAAAAAAAGAAGAGGTACTTATCTACTTCAGACTATTCTTGTTCAAGATGGAAAGAATCATAGACTGGGTGATTAGTCCAAAGCCAGGGAGTGATCTAGAATCAGATCCAGAACTAGAATGTAAGTCTCCTAATCATCATTTCTGGGATTACTGAGAATAACATTAGATTAAGACTCAAAATATCTGAGTCTCAGTTTTGGCTTTGTCATCAATAAGCTGAGTTATTTAAAGCAAATCCCCTACACTTTGAGTTTTACTTGCTTTACCTGCAAAATAAGTAAAACCATACTTATAAGGTGTTGTGAGGATTAAGTCTGATAAGAAAAGCAAGGAACACTTTGAAAATTACTATACAATGTGTTTATAATAATTTTTATTACAAAATTAATTCTAGTTTGTGGCAGATAAGGAACCTTGCAGGTCACAGCTCTGACTGAACTCTCCCTGGTCTTTGCTGCCTCTGTAAAGAGAAATGTTTTTCATAGAATAACTTGGTAGCTTGTTAAGAGTATGCCTTATTGTTCCTCTTGTTGCACAGTGCACCACTCAAAGAAGAGCTATTTTAATGATCGAATTTCAGGCATTTGGGGGAAAGAGAAGGAAAGAACCTGGGTGCAAAGGCGAAGCTCTTCTCAGGGACTTTATCATTCACTAGGGTCTCACTTCATCTCAGAAAGTTGTCATCTTTTCTAACGTGTGTGTAGTCTAGGCTATGCCCCACATACCCAATTAAGCCTCCATTCTAACCACGAGGAAGGTTAAACCTTACCTTTAGCTAATCTGTGGCTGATACTTGTGCAAAGATAGCACCAAGGGTATGCCGCAGATGGCTTTACAACTTCCTGTGTTCTACAGGGATGGTGGTGGTGGAATGCTTGATAGGGAGGATTAAAAAACGTGTCTATCAGGGAGGGGAACATCTCACATTGTTAATAGCATTAAGAGAAAAACGTAATGTAGATGATGGGTTGATGGGTGCAGCAAACAACCATGGCACGTGTATACCTACGTAACCTGCATGTTCTACACATGTACCCCAGAACTTAAAGTATAATAATAAATGTGTCCATGCACAAAACCTAGTATTTGAATCTACCTGCAAAACCCATGCCTCTTCTTCCTCTTCGCAGTGAGTATTGTGTGTACTGTATATAGAGTATGTCTGTGTGTATGGGGCTTGTGTGTGTATATGTGTATCAATGTAGAGGAAAGATGGTCTCCTACAAGGGCAAAGTTGTATTTGCCTTAGCACTCTCTAGGCCAAGTTGGACAACACCTCTATACTCTAGAGACTGCAGCCTTTAATCACTCCTTGATCAGACTGCTAATATTCCAAATTATATGTTCTGTGGGAGTGTGCATGTATTAGTAAAGCCTCCAGAGACATTGCCTTGCCAGATAAATAGATACGCTGCTTGGTGGATACCTTCTTATCTTCTTATTAATGATATGCCTAAAGCTCAGATTAGCTCCCTAGGACTTTGAAGATTGCCTCAATAGGCTTTTCTGAAAAATCAGAGCATTATAATCACTGGTTACCCTTTAGCACCCATTTTGAAATTTGGATAGAAAAATGATCCCATTTTCTTGCCCTGTTTTTTTTCCCCCCTTGTGGCTCTATTAGCACCAAGGGACACCCAGATTTATCCGCCTTAATAGTATATTTCATTGTTTTCCATAGGACTAAAAATAATAGATTTATAAAGAGAAATAGAATTGAATTTTTCTCCTTCTTTAGATAACTTAGTAGGAATTCCAAAATTATTATTTAGGAGATTTTCCTCACTGTGAATAGATTATTGTCTGTGCTACATTTTAATTTCTCTTGCCTATATCTTTTTTTAAAATATATATATATATATATATATATATATATATATTACTATTTAAGGGTACATTGTTCAGTCTCTTTAAATCTGAAGAAAAAAGGTGGACTCGCTTCTGTTAATTAAAAGTGTGTGCTGGAGGGCGTGAGAGACTTGTGGGTCACTCTTTTGGTTGTTAATTTTGTGGTTAAGTAAGCTGTGCCCTGTAGCACTTTGTGTCTGATTCACTATCACTTTGGACATTTAAATGTTAATTATCTTGGTTTTCTAAATTATTGTATCTGACTTTTCCATGCCCAGTGCCCTGGATTTTACAAGCCATCACTAAAGCTGGTGTTTGTGAAGATATCACAGCTTCTATTTCTTGCCTGATGGTAGAGTGCATGCTTCATGCTGAATTATGAAGACCCAATTAAGAGTGTATTTCAGTCTGCTGGCTTATTATAAAAAGAGGATATAGAATAAAGAGATGGGGGGATTTGGAGGCTTTATGTGACCAAGCAGGGAGATTGGGGTCAGAAGTGGGCATGGAGAGGCCATAATGGAGTCCAGTAAAGGTTGGTTGGTAGATTCCACCTAAGATGGCTGGGCATGTAAGGGCAAAAAATTAGCTGGAAAGCTAGCTGGCACAGCAAAGCATGTTCACACAAAATTACCTTCTTAATAATGAATCTTAGCAGACTTTCCGTGTGTGTGTGTGCGTGCCTGCACACACGCACGCGCATGTGTGTATGTGTTTCATGATTTATTAAATAGATTAACTACATCGATTTTTACTTTGAGATTTCCAGGCAATCACACAATACTTGAATTTTTCAATCCTGTTGCTACGTTATATGTTAATAAAAGCCAATAGCAAACATTTAAAAAGTTTTCCTAGATTAGGGCCCTTTCAAGAATCAATAATCTCATTGTCACGGTTCAAAAAGCTATCAATTCTATGAGGACCACTAATGGCCGCAGAAAAAATGCATGTAAACACCACCTGAAAAAAATCAATGTTCTCTCTAAGTCATCGATAATTCTTGATGGCAATTGGAATTATGAAAAACATTACATGTACCTCATGTCTTAAGCATTTGGAAAGGATCCACATCAGGTAGCTGGAATCCTGGTGTCCAGGACAAAGCAGCTACCATTTAGGCCTTGTTGATCTGCTAACTTGGATAATACCTTATGGTTCCTAAGAGAGAGTGTCATACACGTGACTCATTCGGCAGCCACAGCAACCCTGTAAAGTGAACACTGAAGTAAAAATGGCCTCCTTGTTGTAGATGAAGTGTCAGTGAAGAAGAGAGGTGGCACATTGGCCAAGCCAATCACAGGAGAATTGGGAATGACGTGCAGCTCTTTTGACTCCTGTTCTTCCCCCTTGGTGGTGATGGGTACCTCCACCAATATAACTGTGAATGCAATGTTTACTTATTCACCAATTCTCAATAGGCTATAATTAAGCAGTTTTCTGAGAAATCTGGATATTAGTAAATAATCCAGAGGTTCAACTGCATAGTACATCTCATCTAGGTTTACAGAGTTACTAAAAATGAGTATTCGCTCAAGGATAAGGGCCATACTTTTGTCATGTTCTTCAATTGTCTCAGGGGTTGCTGGAGTATCTCCACTCTCTCAAATATGGTATTTGTCATTTATTCCCATACTTCCCCATTTTAAAGGGAGATGGTAACACATAGAGCTGTACCTACTGAGGTCACTCAGCTCTTAGCCTTAGCACTGCAGAGCAATGAACACATTTTTTATCCTCTAATATCATAACTTTTTTAGGTAGCTGTCTCTGCCTCTAGTTAAGCCTTATTTTTAAATACTAATTTATGTTAAAATTTAAAAAATGTTTACAGATTTTTAGTGTGAGGCTCAACCTCAAAGAAACAGAATTAATAGAAGAAGGAAATGATCCTGGGAGATCCTCAATGCAATAATGAATTCAACATTCTTCAATCAAATTTAAAATTTAATTATAGGTAATTGTTACTTTTTTAATGAAGTACTTTTGACATAATGCTCCATTATTATATAATTAGATAATTAACTCCATTAATCACATTACAACTTATTTTTCTCCATGTTTTCTTTAAATATTTACATACTGTGACCATTTTTTTTACAGCCACTATGCTCACCATAATCAGAAGTATAAGTCAGGGTAGAGAGAAGATCTTGGTGAAGAAAATTCAGTGTTGTTTCTCCAAGTGTGCCTCCCATGCTCCTTGATTTAGCAGAAAATTGTTTTCAATGTATCTTTCACATTTTCAAATCTATAGAAGGCATTCGACATTTTATCTGCCATTTTCTGACCCCTCAATATGCACCGCTCAGGCACTTTGCTAGGCCTGGATTCAGTAGAAAGGGAAGGCAAAAGATGACTAGGCATATTCTTTGATCTAAAGGAGCTTATAATTTAATGATGAAGAATGTATGAAAGATGCTCATGGCTCCTTCTCTTAAAGAGCTCATAGTGCAAAATAAGAAGTCAAGTGCAAGACCTGTCACAGATACGAGACACTACTAGATTTAGTGCACCAGTGATGGTGGAGGGGCATGGGGTAGGTGAGTCTGGCTGCATTCAGTCTTTTTCTGGTGACTTTGACTTGGTCATAGTTTACGTGTTGAATTAAATTTGCACCACACATGAGTCCTTGCAAGTCTATGTTAAACAGTTCATGTCCTAGTTCACATTCTTAATTCTCACTTTATATAGCAGGAAATGATATTCTTTTCCATGTTTGCACATAACCAGATAGTTATTTTCAAACCGTATTTATTTAGCCCAGGGACAGATACCTAACCCCCCTCTGCAGTCTTACATATATTCCACTGTATATTCTTGGGCAAGTACTAAACTTTGCCGTGCCTGTTTCCTTACTTATAAAATGGAATATATATTATATACAAAATTTTATAAGTTAGTAAATATAAATCACTCCGAATCATTCTTAGCACACAGTAAAAATACAAAGTGATAGATACTATTTCTATAATTCTATTTTACTTTGATTTTTCTGTTTTTATTAGCTAGAGATGCAGTGAAAACTGACTTTACCAATGCCCTCTTTCTTGTCCAAAACTTCTACCTGAATATCCATGAATGGTTTCCATGAGAGTGGTTGAGGTTTGTGTATATTATAAACTTTTATATTTTTAGAAAGAAAAGGAAACCCATTTGCAATGACTGTTGTCTAATAGTATCTTCTCTATTATTTTGATGTTCTAATGGTTACTTTCAATGGGTATTGCACTAATGGACATTCTCAAGGCTAGAGCAGCAGTTTAAAAAGACTTTAATAAATAAAGCAGAGAAGAAAAATGAAAAGGAAGAGCTAGAAAACAGGAAGGTCATCTTCCTTTACCACTGATTTTACTGATTCCTTCACATTATTGTCTGTTTCAACCTACTTACCTGTGGTGACCCTGGATTCTGTACAACTGACTTATTGTCATAGGAGAGAGTCATGCAAACTACAGAAATCACCCAAAACCTAGAGAAAGAGAGTATCTGTTTTCAGAGGAGCTGCCTGCTTTGGGAGGAAGTTCCAGAAGCAAGCCACAGGAATTACAACATTAATTGAGAAACTGGATGATTAAAATTGTAGTAACAAATAGCTTTCCTTGGAACTGTCCCAGAATCTATTTTTTTCCTTTTCTGTCATTAACAACAATACCAACAAAAAAACATCATGTGTAAAAGGGGTACTATAATAAAAAAAACCCTAGCAGTGTCTACTGTGCGCTTCGTGCAAGGTATCCTTGACGGTTTTAACTCACCACAGAAGAACTTGGGGGAGTGTGGTCAATGCCAGCGGTTCACAGGGAAAAATGAAGTTGTCCACAGGTTGACCTTCTTTTTGTACCACTGGGAATTACTCTTTGCATAAGAAAATACTTCCATTGGAAATGGGAGGTGAAATTACATATTGGGCAAATGGGGTAGAAACTGACCCAGAGGTTTTTATTTTTCTGTGTTGCTCCTTATCTCTAAATACACTGAAAATTCTTGGCATTCATACAGTATTTTCTCTTTCCTCCAAGCACCCAGTTCACCGGTGATGCACAAGAAAGAATTGTTGATGTTCATTGGGCTTGTGTGGGAACTAAGGTGATAGACGCTTATATTTAATCAATGATGAGTCTGTGGCAAATGCCTTGGAAAGTGCTACATATACATCACATATTTAATCCTCAAAACCATTCTCTGGGGTCAAAATTATTGGCCCCAATTTACAGCTGGGAATGCTGAGGCTCTGGTGTGCTAAATAAATTTGCCATAATCAAAATTATATAAGCAAGTTTGTTACTTTTTCCCTAGTTAATCACTACTATTAGAACATGAACTGTTCCTGATTATCTATCTGAAAATTAACTTCTGGAATATAGGTTATTTTCAATATCTTTCCTCTGTGTTTGTCACCTGTTAGTAGGAATTCTCTTTACTTGATTTTGGAAGTGATGGGTCTTAAGCTGAGTGTCTTGCGTGCAATTATTCACAAAGGTAGCAGAATTTTTTGAGAGGTTTTAATAAAAGATGAAGGGCTAAAATTTGACTTGAGAGTCAAAAGCCTAAGAAAATATCCAGAGACAAAAACATACAAACAGTAATCTGGATATATTCTTCCAGCAAATAGCTTAACCAAAAATGAATTCACCATTAAGTCTAGCTGTGCAGAATGCTCAAGGACGTTAAATTAACTCCCCTGGTAACAACAGATATTCAAGCACATCCACTGATGCTTTTTTTCTTTTTTTTGTTGTTGTTACACTTTAAGTTCTAGGGCACATGGGCACAACATGCAGGTTTGTTACATAGGTATACATGTGCCATGTTGGTTTGCTGCACCCATCAACTCATCATTTACATTATGTATTTCTCCTAATGCTATCCCTCCCCGAGTCCTCTACCCCCTGACAGGCCCCAGTGTGTGATGTTCCCTGCCCTATGTCCAAGTGTTCTCATTGTTTACTTCCCACCTATAAGTGAGAACAGGCAGTGTTTGGTTTTCTGGGGCTAATGTTCAACATTCTTAAAGAAAAGAGTTTTCAACCCAGAATTTCATATCCAGCCAAACTAAGCTTCATAAGTGAAGGAGAAATAACATATACAGACAAGCAAATGCTGAGAGATTTTTGTCACCACCAGGCCTGCCTTACAAGAGCTCCTGAAGGAAGCACTCAACATGGAAAGGAACAACTGGCACCAGCCACTGCAAAAACATGCCAAATGGTAAAGAAACCGCATCAACTAATGTGCAAAACAACCAGCTAGCATCATAATGACAGGATCAAACTCACACATAACAATATTAACCTTAAATGTAAATGGGCTAAATGCTCCAATTAGAAGAGACCCATACACTGATGCTCTTTTCAAGTGGCATGATGACCCAAGGGACTTCTTGGTAGATGGGGAAAAATGTGAGTGAGTGGTCATTAAAAATATTATTTATAACTCACGCAAGTGATTGAATGCAGAGCTTGAATTGATTGAATAAGAGAAATAGAAGCTACAAAAAATAGATACCTCCTCCTTATAGGCAATTATAATCTAACCAAACACTCCTAAGACACAGAAGCAAGACCAATCTCTCTGAACCTCAGTTTCAAAACCTGTAAAATCGGAAAGCAAACGAACACTCCTCTCCCTCTTATCAAAAGGAGAAAGTGTGTGTGGCAGTCCCAGGTTCTAGCTTGTCTAGCTTTCATCTTCACTTTTGCAGCCTCAGAGCATCCAGTCCCCTTCTTTCGCCCTCTGGACTTCATTCCCTGTCCTCTGGTTGAGTTGCTATATGCAAGGCAATGCTGATTGTTTAAAATGTTTGCTCTGCTAAACAACCTATTTCCTTTTTGTACTCTATGAAAGAGCAAAGCAAGTATTTTTAAATCCAAAGCACCGATGATGTTTAAAAAGCAGCATTCACAAATGGCCCACCCAGGGAGTCTCTTAGCAAGGCACTTGAGCCCCAGATGCAGGGCAGGCTCAGTGGACCGGGGCTGTTTAGGCGAACCCCTCAGGAGTCTGGGGATTTGGGATGCTCTACCTGGTATTTAATAAGGAAGTCTAAATGTCTGTTGGACAGTTGTGTCCTGGCTATGTTGGTGCATACCAGGGGGACAGTTCTATCATACCAGTCAGTTGATGAGAAGGAGAAAGTTAGTGATGGTAAAGGCCATTCTCCCTGCATGAGATGGATTCAAATGCACAGAAAATACCAGGTCAAAAGTTCAAAGTGGTGCTTGTTCATTCTTGTGGTAGAAGTAGGATCACAGGGGAGAAGTTATACTTTGCAAGAACTGAAAAGAGAGAGGATTTTGAAGACATATGAACCAGCTTCAGTCAAAAGGCAGCTGCACTACACTAGACTCCTAAGACTACAAAAAGTTTCAGGCTGACAGTGTGTCTTCATTCTGATGGGGAAAAATAAAAGTGTTTCCTCTAGTTCTGGCAGCTCTGCAAGGAAAAAGAGGTATTAGCAGAAGTCTGAGCCTTTAGGGGTCTGGCCCACATCCCAGCCATATCCTGAGATAATGGCAGGACTTCCAAAAATTCTTGTGGCAGGGATCCGCATTTCCTGTCCTAAATGGTTAGGCCATCTGGAATGTCTATTATGGAAGCATTAAACTTATGGAACTGTCCTCGCAGGCTCCCAAAACTACTTCAAGTATTCTACAGAATAAAAATAAGTTGAATAGAAACAAACTGTGCAGATTACCAACTCTTCTAGTGGAAGAGGCACAAATGTACCAGAGTCATATGGAAAATACCAAAATATAAAAACTAAGAATTTAAAAAGTACATTTCACAGAGTGATTTCAAAGAACAAATTTAGGATATAAATTTGAATCTAAAGTCAGGGCATTTTGGCCATGGTCTTCTGGAATTTTTATAGCTACCTCCATTATGTACAGTAATTATAGTCTCCATAGAAGCAAGACAAAAAGAGGCAGGTGGATTGTGTGGTAATTCCCACCTCCCAAAATGCAGCCAATGTGCTTTGATGGAGAGGCAGGAGTATCATCTATCCATACACAAGACAGAACTGCTCTTCTTTAGATGTAGTTGGTAATTTTGGAATACACATGTAAAGAAACTGACAAGCAAAAACATATAATAAAAAAGCTAGTCATAGTGAAAACATGCTCACACCTAGAATATTAGTTTTCTGTTGCTGCATAATGTGTTACCACAAACTCAGTGATTTTAAACAATACCCATTTATGATCTCCCAGTTATGTAAGTCAGAAGTCCAGGCTGACTTGATTGAGTTTTCTACTTTGGCTATCACATGGCCAAAAACAAGGTGTCTGCCAGGCTGTGTTCTAACCTAAGACTCTGATGAAGAATCCACTTCCAAGCTTGCTCTGGTTGTTGGAAGAACTCAGCTATTCGGGGCTGTAGGGCTGAGGTCCCTGCTCTCTGGTTAAGAGTCAGCTGGGCCTCCCTTCAGTTGCATAAGGCTATAGGATTTCTTCTCAGGTGCTCCTCTAACTTCAAACCACTAAAGCCCATTGAGACCTCACTCTTCAAATTCCTCTGATTTCCCTTCTGCCTGCAGTCTTGGAAATTTCTCTGCTTTTAAACTGCTCAGGTGGTTAGATTAGGTCTACCTGATGAGGTAGTATAATCACAGAAGTAACATCAGTGGGCAAAGATCAGGGGGGTTATCTTAAAATTCTGCTTAAAACACATAACCTGCTATTCAATTTAAAGATAGAAACAGTTGTGGGGAGGGGGGGAAAGAAAAGTTGTGGGCTTTCTTATGAGATGAGGACTCTCTCTGGTTAAGTGGAGCACCCAAGAGGAGGAAGCCTGCATTTTGGGGCGGAATGTACAATCACAGAAAGTGGGATATTTGGTGGTAACTTTTGTTTTCACAACCTACGTGGCTGCTGCTTAGTATTCTTTAAAATAACCACAGGCCTTTGCTCTCCCTCTGTCTATGTAGTCTCTCTCTCTCTATTTTATTTATTTATTTATTTATTTTGAGATGGAGTCTCGCTCTGTCACCCAGGCTGGAGTGCAATGGCACGATCTTGGTTCACCGCAACCTCCTCCTCCCGTGTTCTAGTGATTCTCCTGCCTCCCAAGTAGCTGGGATTACAGGTGCCTGCCACCACACCCAGCTAATTTTTTTTTTTTTTTTTTTTTAGTTGAGACAGCGTTTCACCATGTTAGCCAGGATGGTCTTGATCTCCTGACCCCATGATCCACCTGCCTTAGCCTCCCAAATTGCTGGGATTACAGGCATGAGCCACTGCGCCCAGCCCCAGTCTCTTACTCTTTTGACTTCCCACATCACCTCATCTTCCATTAAAAAAGTTTCCACACTGAGGCTTGATGAACGCTGTTTCTTCTGATTTTACTTCCCTTCTGAACACAGTTACTACAGTTGATTATACCCTGTCTGCACTGATCTTCCTCTGTAGACCTTCTCTTCCCCATATTACTCTAAACTCCTCTAGGACAGTTAATGTCCTACTCACATGTGAATCCTCTGCTAAATTCTTCATGGAATCTGACCCAGAACAGGTGCTCCATGGATGTATGTAAAACAGAGATAGGTGGTACCATTACCTTGTATTACTGGGTTATGTACAGACAGTAAATTATATTCCCAACGGTTTTCATGCTGTTAAATTAGCAAAATAGACTAAGGTTTTAAGTCCCACAATAGAAAAATCAATATATATTGCAATACAGAATCCATAGACTCCTAAATAAGTTTGTGCAGTTCATTTACCCTCTTTCCTCATTCTAGTAATACGATTCTCAGTTAAATCTGCTGGTTGACATTTGAACTCTCAGAAGCCAGGGAATTACATTCTTTGCTCTTGCAAATGATATCAGAATTAGCTACATTAAATATGTCAGTGCCATTTCTATTCCAGGTAACCAAGTGATTTGGGGATTAGGCAGCAATGGTCAATTGATCAGAGCTTCTTCACTCAGATTATTCCAATCCCAAATCATATGGGAGTTTATACCCATATCCCAGTTTATATGAAGGCCCCATAGACAGATCACCAGGTGCAACACAGAATTTTCAGAGCCACCAGTCAATGTGTGATACGGGACTCTAATACCCACAGCCAGATCTGTGATGGAGGACTAGACAAGGAGCGTGCCTAGAAGGATCTGCTACAGACAGCACTAGATGCCACACTGAGGAGAAACACCTCCAGTCAGAAAATGGCTCTTAACTGCTGCCTGGGGAGCATAGGAGCTCTATCTCAGGTATGCAGAATCAGAATGAGAATAGGAGTATAGGTTGTTGGGGCAACTCTGAGGAAAGCTGTGATTTCAGGTACTGAATGACTCTGATGACATGAAGTCAAATATCCTGAGGCTAACACAGATCCATGGACTTTTTCCTAATGTTATTAGGAAGCTGTGATATTATGATTTATTATTATTATAGACACACACACACACACACACAATTTATGTATTTGGTCTTTGTTCTGTTTCCTGTTTTCCCTGCACACAAAAACCCTTGGAAGCAATAAAATGAAAAGTGTTGGGTTGCATGACAATGAAGCGACTAGGGGCGAAGGCTCCAGGAAAGCTTCAGTGAAGGAGCTGCTTGTTATGGGAACCAACCATGTCATGAAAGTGTTGAAACTTTCAGCCCCACCCCCCACGCAAGGTACTGAAGGTTGATTTGATATCCAATGGCCAATGATGATCAATTATGCATATGTAATAAAGCTTCCATAAAACCCTAAAATGATAAGGTTGAGAGCGCTTTCAGGTTGCTGAATACATGGAGGTTCTGGGAAGGTGGTACTCCCTGAAACGGCATGGAAACTCCATGCCCCTTCTCACATACTTTGCCCCATATACATCTTCATCTGGCTGTTTATCTGTATTCTTTGTAATCCTTTATAATTAACAAGTAAATGTACGTAAGTGTTTCCCTGAGTTTTGTGAGCATTCTTGCAAATGATCAAGCCCAAAGAGGAGGTCATGAAAACTCCTGATTTATAGATATTAGATCTACAGCACAGGTGACAATTTGAGACTTGCAATTGGCATCTTAGGTGAGGGGAGCCATGTGGGACTGAGTCCTTAACATGTGGGGTCTGCACTAATTACAGCTTGTGTCAAAATTTAACTGAAGTTTAGAACACCCAGTTGCTGTCTGCTGGAGAATTGATGGGAAACAAAGCAAAGCAAAATGCGTATCTGGTGTCAGAAATGTTCTGGGTTGTGTTGAGTGAGAGCATATTAGGAAAAGAAACAGTTTGTTTCTACTACTGTATACACTGGAGCAGCCAACTGAGAGAGGGAGTGGGGTAAAACTGTTAGGACATTGAATCCTAAATGATCTGTCAATGAATGAACTCCATGGTAGGCTACCTAGTCGCTAAGTAGACTGCACGTTTGCGCTTCCAATAGATTAAATATTGGTCAGATGCTCCAAGGAATCAAAGACAAGGACCAGATCTGGATTCTTAGAAAATATTATCCCCCCTCTCAATGGCCTTACTGACACCTCAGCTAGGTCATTGATGGCAATGTTAGTATTTTAACACTCTCATGGAATACACCCTGTCTATACACTGGCTAAGCACCTGAGTACACTAGGATAGAATGTAAAGAAAATAAATGAGCTATATATAAACTGGTGCTTTAAGGAAAAATTAGAATATGTACATGACTATAAAGATGATGTCTTTATTTACCATATATTGCAAATTACATTATATTATAAGATCATTTTTAGGCCGGGCGCGGTGGCTCAAGCTTGTAATCCCAGCACTTTGGGAGGCCGAGGCGGGCGGATCACAAGGTCAGGAGATCGAGACCACAGTGAAACCCCGTCTCTACTAAAAATACAAAAAAATTAGCCGGGCGCGGTGGCGGGCGCCTGTAGTCCCAGCTACTCAGGAGGCTGAGGCAGGAGAATGGCGGGAACCCGGGAGGCGGAGCTTGCAGTGAGCCGAGATCGCGCCACTCACTGCACTCCAGCCTGGGCAACAGCGTGAGACTCCGTCTCAAAAAAAAAAAAAAAAAAAAAAAAAAGATCATTTTTAATCAATAATCTCCCCTGTCCTTATGCTTAAAAGTTATAAACAAAATCACTGGTCTTCTTGATACTTCAGCATAAGGCCCTCTACATAGGGGTTAAAAAACTGTTCAGAATACATTGCAAGTATGCTTTTCAATGACTAAATAGATCAGTGAAGTTGTTCTAAACATACTAAGATTTATTTAACAAAGATATTTTGGTTGAGTTTTTTTTTTTTTTCAGGGGAGCCCTCTTGTGGGTGATAGGCATATTACCAAAACATAGATTTTTATTGACTTGGTTGGGGATGGGTGGAAAAGAATGCTGCATATTTTAATAATAATAAAGTTGAATATGTATGCACTTTGTGCCTCCACATAGTTGCTTCCTTTTTAATTTCTCTAATTCAGTTATAGAACTCTAGACTCCAAAGCTTTCAGAGGACATAAAAGGTCATCTAGTCCGGTGGCTCCCAAACTGGCTAGTCATCATTGTCATCCAGGGAGCATTTTAAAAGTGCATATTCTTGGGCAATACTCTGAGATATTTTGGGTTGGTGAGTGTATTAGTCACATGGCTATAAAGATACTACCTGAGACTGGGTAATTTATAAAGGAAGGAGGTTTAATTGACTCACAGTTCTGCATGACTGGGAAGGCCTCAGGAAACTTAAAATTATGGTGGAAAGGGAAGTAGGCACATTTTACATGGTGGCAGGAGAGAGAGGAGAAAGCAAAGGGGAAAGCATCCCTTATAAAACCAACAGTCCTTGTGATAACTCACTCACAGTAATGAGAACAGTATGGGGAAACCACCCCCAATATGTAATCACCTCCCTCTCTTGACAGGTGGTGATTACAATTCGTGATGAGATTTGGGTGGGGACACAAAGCCAAACCATATCACTAAGTCTAAAGCAGAATCAGCAATCTCTATTGTGTTAAGCCTCCCCAAGTGATTTTGATTATGAATCAGACTTGCCACTGTGGTTTTCCAAATTCCCTCTAGATTGTGCTTACTGCAACCCAACGAATATTAATATTTTAAGATTATTCATTCAGTCTCCAACTCAACTGTGAACTTGACAAGGACAGGGCCCTGCTTGCCTTTCTATTCCTCTAGCACCTAGTGCAGTAAAGAGTAAAGAGTGGGTACTCAATAAATGCATATCAGATTGATTTAGATAATTCTAATATACTAATCTATATTGTTAATAGTATGCAAATTATAGTCTCAATGGGTTTACATTCTGGAAAACTTTAAACAAGGAGATTACAGTGTAAAACTCCACAATAGTCAATCAATACAAATGACCTTAAACAATCCAGGAGCATTCAAACAAGTACCATATATATCTGTAAGGCTTACATTGAATAGTGGAATAAAGTTGATATTTATTTTCCCTCACTTGGATTTAAAAAGAATGTGCTGTTATATTTAACTTACAGTTAATAAAGTTTTTCAGCCTTTCTCACCATTCAATGTACTTGGTATGAGAGCAGTAATGGAAAAAAACAATCTGAAAGAAATTGTATAAGAGGGATACTCTCATTTATATGCACAATTTTGAATTCCAAGAAAAGAAGCAGCAAGTTACCATGCATTTACCTTTACAAATGCTGGGCCAGGCAAGATTGGATGGATATAAGCAATCGGATCTGACGATAATATATTCCATTTGCAATTGTTAGAGATTTATGCAAGATAGCAGGTAACACCTTTCTTTTGAATTTCAAATGCTGTGTAACCTTTTGAAGATAACAAGGGATATTCATCTGAAATAATGGTGGGAAATTTACAATGGAGACCACATAATTAGTTGTTATATTTTGCAAGTACCACACACTCTGATAGGAACATGGTTAGAAAAAAAATTCCTCAGTAGTCAGTTTCCTTTTTTTTTCCTTTTCTTTCTTGCAGTTGAACAGCTTTGTACATAGGATACTTAGAAGAATATAAATAAAGTATAAGACAGAATCCTGAAAGGCTTATGAGCTATGAGCTTTATTGGATTTTCAGGTTTATTTCTAATGTGTATCCTTATCAAAACAGCAAATTATGGGAGTCTGGGTTAAATTCTTTACCACAATAGGGGTCCTTCAGTCCAGAACCTAGCAATTCAATGTAGGAAGAAAACAACAACCACCACCACCACCACCACCACCACAACAACAAAAAACATAGATTAAATTTTCTTAGGGTGGTCCTTTTTACACGTTTTACACATTCCAGCAGAATTCAATACTCCAACTTCAGTTCTGAGTAAAAATACATCTAAATTTCCTAGCATGATGCCTTACAGCATATTTGGATGCACATTAACAATCGTCATAAGAAGCTCAACATAACTGAGCATCAAATTTAGTATTACCTATTTCCTTTCTCCTAAAGGGTTGGGGGAACACACTTAGATATTCACATTTGTTTTCAAGTCCTTTCAATTGTGGGGATGATGGCCAGCATTCCTGGTTTAACTTGCTGAAGTCAGGGTCTCCTGAAGACCTTATTCTTAAAATACTATGATTGTGCATTTTGACCTGTCTGGTCATTCCCTGAGGGACTGACACAGAGGCTGACTTTTGTTTTGCACTCCGCTACATCAACTTGCACCTGGGCTAGAATGGTATTCTGGGTGGCAAAAAGACTTAAAGACAGACATACCTTGTGCTCACCTGGAGCAAGAGATGATGAATGGGATGAGAAGTAAACAGAACCCAGGATCCCAGGAAGAAATAATTCAAGGAAGGAGATCACTGGGGGGAAATAATGACTTAGAAGAGCCATTCCATATACTGGAAAGGCAAAGTGCAGTGAGTACAACTAGGACTAGATTCATGCCCAGAAAACACTTGAAAGTACTAGAGGCTTCTACCTTTGATAGATCTATGAGCTTCACATATGCAAGAGATGAAGATTAGGGCAAAGTCACACATGGTCTTGATTAGCAATGGAGTCCCTAGCCCTGAGCCAAGTCCTTAGCTCAGAACCAAGAGGCAAAGACTAGCCTATTTTTATTTGCTTACTTGACTCCACACATTTAAGGAAATCTGTCAGGTCACTGACTGACCACTGAAATAACAGAACAGAGACATTACTGACCACACACAACAAGGAATATAGTCCTTGCTAAAATAGCTTGAACACATCACTAAACAAATGGACCACTGTATCAATCAAACATCAAAAACAAACCCTGGAGAAAACAGAATCTGATTTCTAAAGTTACAATGCTAAAATATCCAAAATGTCCAGTTTTCAACAAAAAACTACAAAACACACGTTTACCTCTGAAACAAACCTGCACATCCCGTGCATGTACTCCAGAACTAAAAATAAAAATAAAAAAGTACAGAGCAGAAAGAATCAGAAAAGTGTGGCCTATTCCTGAGGGGAGGGGGTGGGGAATCAATAGAACCTATCCTTGAGAAATGCCAGACATTGGTCTTACTAGATGAACACTTTAAATTAGCTCTCTTCAATAAATCCAAAGAGCTAAGAGAAGCCATGGACAAAGTATTTAAAGAAAACCAGGAAAATGGTGTAGGAGCAAAATGAGATATCAATAAATAGAAATTATGAAAAATAAAACAAAATTCTGGGGCTGAAAAGCACGACTGAAGAGAAAAATATTATCCAGTCTCAGGATCAGAAAATTTTATCTCTTTTCTTTTGTATAAAGAAAAGTGAAGTGAGCCTAAGGGACCTGTGGGACAGCATCAAGTACATAAACATGTGCATTATGGGAGTCCCAGAAAAGAAGGGAAAGAGAGTAAGAGACAGAAACAATATTTAAAGAAATAATGGCCCCAAATCTGACATGCTTGAGGAAGTACATGAATCTACACATATAAGAAGCTTCACAAACTTCAAAAAAGATAACTCTAAGAGAACTACACTGAGACACACTATAATCAAACTGAAACTACAAAAAGAGGATCCTGAAAACAGCAAGAAAGAAATGATTCATCATGCACAAATGATTCTCAATAATATCAGCAGCTGGTTTCTCTTTGGGAACCAACCACTGTAGGAAAAAGTGAATGGAATGATATAAAGTTCTGAAAGAAATGTTTTAAAAGCAGGTCAACCAAGAATTCTATATTCAGTAGTATTGTTTTTCAGTGTCTATCTGATAAGAGACTTGCATCTGGAATATGTAAAGAACGCTTACAACTCAACAACAAAAAGACAACCAGCCTGATTAAAAATCAGCAAAAGAGTTTTATAGACAGTTCTCCAGAAAAGTTATGCAAATAGCACATAATCAATGTTCCAAATCATTAGTCATTAGAAAAATGTAAATCAGAACCATAATCAGGTACCACTTCATACTCACAGGAGTAGCTATAATATTTTTTAAATGGAAAATAAGAAGTGTTAATGAGAATGTGGAGAAATTAGAACCTTCCTGTATTGTTGGTAGAAATGCAAATTTTTTTACCCAATATAAAAAACCATTTGGCAATTCCTCAAAAGTCAAATATGGAATTACTCTATTACTCCACAATTCTACATCTAAGTATATCCCCATGTAATGGACAAATGTTCCTCAAATAAATACAGGTACACTCATATTCATAGCCACACCATTCACAGCAACCAAACGGAGAAACAACCAAAATGTCCATCAAAAGATGCATAAATATAAAAATATGGTATACACAAACAGCGAAATATTATCCAGCAATGAACAGAAATGAAATATTGAAAAATATTACAACATGGATGAACCACAAAACCCATGTGCTAAGTAAAAGAAACCAGGTGTCTTGTTTGACTCCACTATATAGACTATCCAGAACAGATACATCTACAGAGATTAAGCACAGATTGGAGGATTCTATGGGCTGGGGGCAAGGAGAAATGGGGAACAACTATTTAACTGGCATAGAGCTTCCTTTCATGATGATGAAAACGTTTTTAAAAAGTGGATATAGTGGGAACACAATATTTTGAGTGTACTAATTGCCATTAAACAGCTCACTTTAAAATGGTTAATTAGATGTTGTGTGAACATTGTCTCTTTAAAAAAAAATCTCACAGGAAAAACATTGCAAGATAAAACATATGTCATTACACGTTTACCACCTTGTCCAGTAACTTTAAGGGTTGGAGTTCAAAGGAGAGGAATATCATTCTAGCCTATTAGTTTGGGACAGCTTTTACAGACCACGGACACTAAAGCTAGGAGTTGGGATAACTCAATAGATGTTCTCCTAGAAGCCTGCCCCGATAATTCCATTCATCTAGGCTGATAATTTAAAGCCTGCATTTCCAGGTATGACCATTAATTCCCTGAGAGGTTGAAATGGCCCATTGCAGAATCAGTTATTAAATTACTCTTCACAAATATAAAGAAAATTCTCCAATGTATAGCAGCAGCTGCTACTAAGTGATAGACAATTAAGTACTGTGTTCATCTTTGCCCTTTTAACTCTAGTCTGGTAGTCCAAATAGAGAACCATTCTATTAATACTTCTTTAAAAAAAATGTTTTACAGGGTATCACTACGTTGCCCCAGTTTGGAGTGCGGTGGCTATTCCCAGACACCATCCCACTACTGATCAGCAAGGGACTTTAGACCTGCTTCATTTCTGACCTGGGCAAGTTCACGCTTCCTTATGCAATCCAGCAGTCCCCTGCTTCCAGGAGGTCACCATATTGATGCCGAACTTAGTGAGGACACACAATAAGCATAGCGCACTACAATCCTGGACCCCTGGACCCAAGGGATCCACCCTGCCTCAGCCTCCTGAGTAGCTGGAACTACAAGCACATGCCACCATGTCCAGCTCTACTTCTTCCTACAGAGCTCTTGATCTCTCCCCTGTGCTCCTTAGGTGACTCATTCAGTTCCATGTGCTGAACTGAGACAATAGTTTTTATAGGCACTTTTTGTCTGCACTAGACTCACCACACAATTTCAGAGGCCAACTCTGACTCTTCGTCTATTCGTCTATCACCTGTCTCCCACTTCTATTCAGTGAGAGAAAACACTTTCCTAAACATCATGCCATTTTCTTCTCTTTCCATTCATCCAGGGACTTCTTATCGATCCCTTACTTTAAGCTTTCTTCTCTGCTAAACATTAAATAAGGTATGCCCTCCTCCATCCAAAATAAAACAAATAATTTGCCTTCTTTGAGAAGACCCATGAAAATAATAATAAGAAGAAGAAGAATGTGTTAATAAAACAGCCAAAAAGTAATGTAGCTAATAGTACTTATCGCAGTTTGGTACATAAAATCATTACATGGTTCACAATAGCTTAGGAAGGTTTCAGGGAGAAAATGGGATGTGTGTCAAAACTTAGATAAGTAGATTTTGATAACAGGAAGGAGACCTTGGAGGGGGAGCATTTGTATACTCTGTGTCTGTGGAAAACATTGCCTTTTCAAGCAAGAGAGGGCCCAATCTACATGACTCTTTTTAAAGGGTACTGATTTCTGGGTTGCTCAATATTGGAATATACATTGTAATTACAGTTTTCTGTTGGGCACACTTGGTCTTGTGTCTCTCCTTAAATTAGAAATACCAACTTTAAGATGGCAAAGTTTTGGTTGAAAATGGGTAAGCACACACTACTGAATGTGATGTGAATCATATACAGTTCGCCAAATACATAACTTGAGAGTATACGGGCATTTTCAATGTGACATCCAGAAATAATTGTTATGTGAATTTGCATTAACTATATGAACTGGTTTATACTTGGATTTTTACTCCTGTTTCCTAGTCCTGATTCTGTAATTCTCCCTTTATCACTACTCCACTCGGAAGATCACTTAATTTTATAAAAGATCTTTTTTGTTTTGTTACAGAGTATTTTGTTACCAAACCCAGGATTTAAAGTACAGAGAATTTTAGTTTTCATAAGAGAACTCATTGGTACTATTTCCATTGTTTGGGCCACTTCTGGCATTATCACTTCTGTGTATGGAAGAAAAAATTACTGAGGGTCTCACTTGTTCAGTACAAGCATTGTGCTAATGCCCTCTGCAAATTGCTTGTGCATAGGTTTATACAAAATGCTCTATGTTGCAATAGTATGAAAGGTATTGAAAGGTGGAACAAAATAATATGTCTAGACTGAGGACCCAAGGGAAAATTTGTTTTTCTCTTTGTAATAATTAGGCTCTTGAAATTTGCAAGGACAAAATACTCCTGAGTCACATTAGTAAAGAGGTTATTTTATAGATACAATGGAGTAGTTTATGTCAGGAGAATGTATATCCTCAGTAAAATTTAAAAAAAAAGGTATCAACTAAGAAATGGTATGATATTGAGTGTTCTGTCATGAGTCACCTAATATTCAAGCCTTCAAAGAAAGGATCTTTTGGGATCCATTTGTCACTTTTCAGTATTGATTACCCTATTGATTAGAATTTTTCACCCGAAGTTTTTTTTCTATAATAATTCAACAACGTATTATGTGTCAAACACTGTCCTTGGTACTGAGTTTACTTTGTTTTCTGAACTACACTCTACCTTCTTTTACCTTACATTATAGTAATCTTTCATTTAAAATAAATTTAGCCTTTTTGTAACCAGACCAAACACAACTGACTTTGGTTCAGGCAATAATAGCTAGGACAGGACAATTGCTTTCACTTGACCCAAGCAGCAGCAGCTACTGCAATGTTATACAGACAAGGCCTCCTAGAGATTCTTTATTGGAAGGGGTTTTAACTTTATGAGCTCTATGAACATAGCCGCAGGACAGATTGCACCTTGGAACAATTTCCTCTGTGGTCTATCTTGCCCTCAACCTTAAATGACAATCTAAGTGGAGTTGGGAGTGTGTCCAGCCCTTTTCTTAAAAATAATTGTGTCACTTCTTTTATGCCTTATTCAGACTTTTGTGTTGGTCACAAATATCAGGCAAACTAAAAATGCACAGTAAAGGTATAAAATAAGCAGATTTAGTAATGGCAATCATGATTATTATTATTTTGCTGAAAAGAAAGGAAGATGCATATTTTTTTAAAAAATTAGAAAGTAAACTTGTATGCATTTAATTTCACCTTTATAACAGTTCTGTGTGATGGCTTCTGGAGGCATTACTGCTCCCATTTTCCTGATGAATAAACAAGGTCACATATTTTGAAAGTAGGAGAGTAGAATTTAAACTCCCGATTGTCTGGCTAGAAGCCTAGCTTTATTTCCATGTTACATTCTGTCTCTCCTGCAACTGCCAATTTGATTCAGCAAATATTTATTAAATGCATGACTGAGTTTTATTTTCCCCATGCTAGCTACTTGATTGACTAGTGGTTGGAATTGATTGACATTAGCGGCAAATTCTACCATGCAGCCTTCATAACGGAGAGGGCATTTTTATGCATAATAGTAAGTGATGCTGTTTAAGCAACAACAGCCTTGCCAACCATGCTCAAAAACCAGGGATAAGCACCCCTTAATAAAAACACCCTCTAAATTATTTGAATAAATGACTTAATTATTATAGATACAATTTCTCTTTTCTTTTTAATTTTTATGGATACATAATAGTTTTATGGGCTATATGTTATATTTTGAAACAAGCATACAATGTGTCATGACCAAGTCTGAGTAATTGAGATATCCATCACCTCAAACATTTATCATTACTTTGTTTTGGAAAAATTTCAATGCTTGAAACAACTGGGGGTAACATAGATTAAAATATCCGGGAGGCTAGTGCGTCTCCGAAACCTCTAATCTTCACCTCTTCCCTTTCCAGTAAGATCCCTGAATTTTGTTGTATTCACTATTTGCCCCACTGAAATTTCTGATTTTCTATATCATACATTTTAATTCACTCATTATTATTTTAAATCACACTGCATTTAAATGATTTTTGAATATGCAATATATCTTACACATAGCATGACTTGTGATGGAGTGCTTTTCTACACCTCAAAGGCAGTCTCCTTAGTTTTTAGCACAGTACTGGCACTCACTACATTTCGATAATAAAATTAAAACATCTCCAAGCAATAGAAATGCCCATTTTTGAAGTAATATAAAAAGGCCAAAATCCTAGTTCTCAATTCCCTTCTTTGCCACTGGAGTCTATTAATTTGGCTGATTAGATTCTAAACATGTGCACCCATGTTTCTAAGGAAAGAAAACATGGAAAGAATTTGTAACCCTTTTAAAGAAAACATTCTACTTATTGATTCACTAAAATACTCCTTTTCCCAGAACACTTTCCCATGTTTGTTCTAAAGGAGAAATGCGGTACAAAGTCTTCAGGCAGAAATTAGAGAAAAATATGCTTCCACTGGGATCCATTGACTATACATTTGAATAATTCTGAAATGGGAAGAAAAGTGTTCATTATTATCCTAATGCTCAAGTGTTATGTTTCTTTCCTTCAGGGTTATAATAAGAGCTGTATCTTATGGGTCATGAAACAGTAGCCTGGGTCTCAGAAATAGGCTTTCACAGGCTCGAGGCTGCATGTCCTTGAGGTAGAATATGAGAAATTTTACACTTGGCATAAAGAGAAAAATCTGGGAAAGCCAACGGGTGTGGGTATTAAATGGGCAATATCCATTGAGCATTTTCTACGTCGGGCACAATCCCAATTGCTGAATATCCACTATATTATACAACCTACAAAAACCCTTGTGAGTTAGTTATTGTGTTCCTATTTTATGACTGAAGATAATATATCTTGATAGTTTCAGTTACTGGGACATGAATATGGTAGCTCATTATAAGCTGTGTTCTACAAACTGTCTTAACACAAAATTTCCTGTCTGCCTGACCCACTGACCAAGGTATATTCATCCCTTAGTTCACTTTCCTATTTGCATCTCTTCTCAAAAGTGCTGTAACTCTTCTGCATACTTGAAGTATTTAATCCCTTACTGTAATGGAACTGACTCAGAAACACAAAGTACCTAATTTTTGTAATTTTTAACAAACTTACAGAAAAGTGGCAAGTTGTTACCATCAGGGAAAACTGGGTGAAGAATATGCAAGATCTCATTGTATAATTTCTTAAAATTGCATATGCATCTACAATGCTTTCAAAATTAAAAGATTTTAAAGTCATACATATATCCTCTGTATGTACATCTAACCCACAATCTACATTCAAATATTATCAATTTCACATATATTCTACATATGGCTTTAAAATGCATATATGATATTTAATATGTATATATTATACATATATGCATAACTTTTAAAACTTTTAATATATACATATATTTTATGTAATAACTTTTAACAATACATATATAATATATACATGGTATACACATATAAACTTAATATGTGCATATATATGTATTCTGATAAAAATTGTATAAGGAGCTCATGTATAGCTTTTGATCAGATTGACCATTTATATTCTGACTCATTGGTTTTATCATTCTCTCTCTATCCTTGCCTCCCATATGTATATTATTTCTAATTTGTTTGACAGTAAGTTCAAAACATCATGTCCATTTACTTCTAAATACTTCAGTATTTGCAAACAATAAAAAGATACTCTTAGTCATGGTACAGTTATCAAACTCAGAAAAATAAGAATTGATGCAATACTATTATCTAATCCAAAGTCTACATTTAAATATCATCAATTTCACTATTGATCTTTATTGATCTTCTTAATTATGTTTCTCTGTTCACAGCCTAATCCAGGATTATACATGATGTTTAGTTGGTTTTCTTTAATCTGGGACAGTTTCTTAGCCTTATTATTATTTTTTTTTTTTGACCTGGGGTATTTTGAAAAACACATTTCAATTATTTAGTAGAATTGCCCTTGATTTTGGTTTGATATTTACTCGCAATTAGGTTTGGATTATACATTTTGACAGAAGTATGACATAAGTGAATTTGTGTCTATCTCAATGTGACACAGGAGTAGGTACATGATGTTCATTCATCCCTATCTTGGTATATTGGTGAGATTAGTTTTAATCACTTGGTTAATTGGTGTCCTTCACCATGAGATCACTGTTTTCCCTTTGTAATTAATGTAATGTATGAAGAGATATTAATTTGTGGTTGAGATGATGTAAATACATCTGTCTCTCATCAAACTCATATGTTAATTTTAGCATCTATTACTAATTTTCTAATTCCGTCCTTTCTTCTATAACTATTAGATTGATAGCATTCCACTGTAAGAGAACATTTTTCCTTCTTCATTTATTATTCAGTTATTTATTTATATTTTTAGGGACTCAGGAATTGTTGTTTTATTCATTAGATTATAATCCATTACTAGCATTATTTCGAGGGACAAATTGTCTCAGATTTAATCAATGCAAGTTCCTACAAGCTGGGTCCCGTTTCCTCTTAACATGCCCAGGATTCTTTGTCTGTCACTTTCTGGTTTAAGAAGTGAATGTGCACTGTCTTTTAATGGGCTCTGTCAGACTTCCTTTAGTTACCCTAGAAATACCATCTATTTTCCTCTTGTCTCAGTTTGCTACTTAATGGACACTTTGGAAAAGCACCCAGCCCCTGGACTAGTCTCTCTCAGTATTTGAATTTAAATACACTCCCAGGTGATTAAATCATGTGAAACAGTAGACTAGTTACCAAATCAAATCTTGTCTGTTCTGTGTGCACTCTAAAAATGGGTATGTCAGCATTTGGACAGTTCCTCAAATGTCTAACATGTGCCCTTGCTTCCATAGCCTCCCCTGGTGACAGACGTGGCGCTGTTTGGCTGAGAAATGAGTTGAGTTAGTGAAAAGACCTGTGGAGTAGAGCCTTCACACCTCCAGAAACATACAGATAGAAAGAAACTTGAGTAGCTTCAGACCACAACATCGTAAAGCCAAAGTGTTAAGAGGGTCCCAAGGACTCCCACACAACCAGTCACTGATTTAAGGGCAGTAAGAAAAGTGTATCCTGATATCTGACATTGGTCTCTTAATAACTATGACTTTAGGAAAGTCATTCAACATCTCTGTTTTTCAGGGGTTTTTATATTATTATTATTATTATTATTATTATTATTATTATTATTATTATTTGAGACAGAGTCTCACTCAGTATCCCAAGCTGGAGTACAGTGGTGTGATATCAGCTCACTGCAACATCTGCCTCCTGGGCTCAAGCGATTCTCATGCCTCAGCCTACCAAGTAGCTGGGACTACAGGCACACACCACCACATCCAGCTAATTTTTTGTATTTTAGTGGACATGGGGTTTCACCATGTTGCCCAGGTTGGTCTCAAACTCCTGAGATGAGGTGATCTGCCCGCCTCGGCCTCCCAAAGTGCTGAGATTACAGGAGTGAGCCAACATGCCTGGTTGATTTTCAGTTTTTTCATTTGCAAAAAAATGGAAGACGTGACACTGCCCTGTCAAATTTAAAGAGGTTTTAATGAGAATGTGATTCTAAAGATAAATAATATCTTGCTAAAATACATGTTCAATTATTTGAGTTACTGTTAATATTCACTTTGCTGAGTTAAATGTATAACATCCACATTGTGTAGGCTTGTCTAGAAAAATCTGCAACAAAATGGCATAGCTATCAACTGTATTTAAATTGCAAAAATGTATCAATTTCTTTATATGACAGAGGAGATCGCCACAATGATATATGGAATAAAACTATGTCAGCATCTCTTCCAGCACCCAGAACCCAGTGTTTTAAGACTGCAGCCAGAAGAGGAACTCAGTACTACTGTGCTTCATGATTGTTGTTCTGCCTCTTGGCTGTTTATCTACAACGGTTTTCATCAAGAGAAGAGTTGACTGTAATTGGATTCTCACAGGCCAATATAAAGGAAGCTTATTGAGTAGAATTCAGTCCCTGATGCCTCAGACATTGATGCTATCTACCTTGTCCAGGATACATCATACTTTTGACACATGGTGGCCAGGATGGAAGGGGTGGTTTTACTCAGTCATTGTAGCAGGGGCCATATAATCTATGCAGTAACAACTTTCTGGATTCACTTTTCTCACAGGGAAACAGAACACAAATGGAGCATTATGGTGTGTGAAAAACATCAGGGTGTCACTCTATGTTGGTTCATCAGCATAGAAAAATGTTTCCCAGAAGACAAACAGATAAGAATCCACTATCCTGCCAAGCTCCTTGGCTCTGATTTGTGCCTTATTTTAATTATCTCCTCTCTCACAACTCTCTTCTTGAAACTGAAATAACTTTACTGCTGGATATTGCACCATCAGGTTAGCTGATTATGAATTTTTGATAACACAGCAATGGGAAGACCAATAACAAATGCATGTACCATGCCTACTAAATATTTACTGTGGGGTGTAACCAGCTATCTCAATGCATACCATATAGCAGGTGCTCAATACAGGATTATTTTTTCTCTTTGAATACATCTAGTTTTACATAGGTGCCTTAACAAAGATGATGTTTTCTAGATTCTGAAAAAAGTCAAGTCAGCAGAAATAATTTGATTCTGATACAGTATAGGTTTCCTGAATTGATCTTGTGATGTGAATTAAGAAAGTCAGAACTCTGAAAATTATTTTCTACAGCCAACTACTTACTGCAAAATGTTGTTGACAATCTTATTAAATGATACAAAGATTCCTAAAGGTGCATGGAAGGATTCTTGCTATCTGACCTCAACTGTGAGCAGCAGAAGTAAAACACAGCTGTAATTCATTTGCTACATATTCCAAGCTAATGAGAATAATGACCAAAAGGAAGTGTTTAAGTCGAGCAGCATGCCAATGGCAAAGTTCCAGGGCAACGTGCATCCCCATCACTAGATTAGTCTCGAATCATGAGGAGCCATACTTAAACTCTGGAAGCTAATAAGCTATCCACCTTTTACCTCAAACAGCATTAATCCCTCGGTTTTACCCACTTTTAAGAACAGCATTTGAAATAGAATGCCTGCAGTAAGAAAGCACGTGTTTGTCTAGAATAAGGTAGAAAATAATATGTTGATACAAATTTTTATTAAATTATTATTAATTACAACATGTGAATGATATAAAGTAATGACTTTCATATTTTTGAAATGTCAAGCAACGTTTTTCCATAAATGAACCTGCTACTTAAGAATATAATCTTCACCTTTTTTATCTTCTTTCATTAGTAAAAATAAATATATGTACAAAATGTTAAAATTCTTATACATAGTTACATATGAGGGAATGTGACATATCATACAATGAATGATTTGTCAACATTAGATTTAAATCTTTCTACTAATGATGATACAGTGAGCTAAATCTTTTTCATGATATGTAGGTCAAAGCCCATAATGTTTAAAGTCAAAGCAATGTATCAAAGTAAAATTGAAGAAACTAAGTTTAGTCGTTTACTACCAATACCTTGAAGACTTATAGAAAATAGCATCTTTGTGAAAGCAGAATAACATCACTTTTGCTTTATTACTGTTTCTGTTTAAGATTTCTAAGCTTACAGCTAATTCATTGCAACTGATTTTTATGCAAATGATATCTATTTTTAGATATTTCCATCAAGCTGCAATGAGACTTTATATTGGGGAAGTGATTATTAAAACAGTGTGTGTATATATACACACACACATATATATATACACGTATATATATGTGCACATATACATACACATATGTATATGTGTGTACATATATGTATATTTACATATATATAATTTTCAAATATAACCTAAATTTGCTAATTTTGATACAGGTGCTAACAGTAACTAATGTGTTTTATATGTTTACCATTCTGTCATTTAAATGAAGAAGGCGTATGTTTGCTCTCCATAAGAAAATGGGCATGAATGTAGTTTTTATGTCCTTACCCAAGGCTTTTTAGTTGGAAAGGGTAAATGTATTCAGTCATTCTCTTAATTAAAAAAAAATTGGCTTTCCACAAATGCCAAAAAGCTGTATCAGTGGCAAGGTAGTCTTGATGATCCTTGGAAAAGCTGAGATTTAATTCTTGGCAACGGGAGGAAGGTCACGCTAGAGTTACTCTTTTCATGCAGAAATACAAACAACAAGCACAGAGCAACTAATGCAGTTTCCAGTAAGCACTGCAATATTCAATAATTGAAGGCTCAACACTATCAAATTGAAGTATTCGTGTTCCCATAACAAAATATTGTCATTAAGCTTTAAGGCTTAACATTGAGATAACATATATGGAACGTATGCATTCCTGAGAATGGATTATAGTGCATAGATAAGAAAAATGTATTCTACTTAAGTGCCAAGATGATGATGAACATTCGGGACTCAGAATAGCTTTGAATCAGAGAGCTACAGATGCATTGTCTCCTAATGGTGACTTTGCTTCTGTCTTGTTTTTCCACACAAGTGTGTTATTCACTCAGAAGCCAGATAAATCATTTTAAGACAAGAACCAGTGCGTGTCATTACCTTTGCTTTGGAATTTTTTTTTATGAGTGACTTATTCTGCATGGGACACTCTTCCCAAGTCACTCATGGAGTTCACCCTCTCATGCCATTCTAGTCTCTGCTCTGATGTCACCTCCTTTAAAAGGCCGTCCCAGAACACCTTAAGAGCAAATATACCTCTCTGTTTACTCTGATTTATTTTTCTTAGCACTTTTCAGTACCAGATACTTTAGTATTTGTTTGCTTATTTGCATGAAAACAAGCATTTGTCCATCTTGGTCACTGTTTTCCCAAACCCAGAACACGAGCTAGCACATCCTGGATAATTAATAAAAATTTGTTGAATAAATGAATAAATATCAGATGGTCACAATAGACTGATCTGAAAACATAAAACTCGCTAATGGCCCAAGTCAATCTAAAGTTGAAACAGTTCATAAATGCTTGAATTTGAGAGACAATTAGAAAATACCTCCAATTTGTTAGACCAGTTCACGCTACTAAGGAAATAAAAATCTCTTCAAACTTTTCCCTAGTCATCCTTTTCAGTGTTTAGAAAAAAAAAAAAAAAAAGAGCATAAACATGTGAAGACCAGAACTATCTCATGAAAAATAACTAACTTTTCAAGGTTTTTTTTCCCCCTGTTGTTGCTGTTTATTATTTGATTTTCTGTATTCATGCTTTCCTTCCCATTCCTGAGCCAGCATGCCTTTATAACAGAAGTAAATTTGTTGATGGAGTTTCTTTTCCTAAGGATTACTTGCATTTTGAACATGATCTCTTACTGCAGAAAAGAAAGGTTTTCTCCCTTGTCAAAGAATTCCTTGTCATAATTAGACAGCAATCTTCTTGTATATTTCATTCCTCCCTGTATATCCCCTTGTTGGAGCACACTGCCTCATATAGAATCCTTGCTCAAGAAATATGAACTTTTGATGTTTTCAATGAATTATTCAAGACTTAGGTGCAAGGCATATATGTTAGCAGTTTCTGGCATGAGAAGAGAAGGAGGGAGAATCTGGAAAAACACCTTGCCACCAATACAATGTAGGGCCATGAAAACTCATTAGGCCAAACAATTTTGACTCTAGAAGTATAAGGGGAGGGGAGTTGCAGGATTCAAGGGAATTCTTAAAGTAAGGAACTTTCTAGGCATCAACATGAATGCCTGCAAAATTGGAGGTTTCAGTATTGAGATTCAACCTCATTGGAAAAGATATTCTTTGAAGGAAGCCAGAAGAAACAGCTTCATATAAAGAATATAAACTGTACAGAATGAGGGGAGACAAAGTTAGAACAAGAAACTTTTTTAATGAGTATCAGGTCCAAACATAAGGCAATTCCGTGTTTGGAAGAAATGAGAGTTTCAGATTAGGCTTGGCCATGGCAGTGAGATAATGGATGGTGGAAAGATGATGGATTTCCTAGAAAGTGGCACTAGAGATCTGAAGAAGTGAGAGGCCAGACTGTTTTAAAGGCCTGTGCATGGCAGACTTAGCCACAGTTCAGTAGTTAGTACCTGTTTGACCCACAAGTTGGGAAGAACATATATACAACATGGACTGTGTGAGTCTCAGAACCCTAGGCACTTCAGGAGTGGTCATGGCAAGTACTCCATTAACAAGCAGAAGACTGGGGATATCTGGAGAAGAGTCTAGATCTGAAAAAGAAGGCATGGACACGTAGATCTGGAAACAGGTTGGGAGTTAAGAAAGTTTCTATTAAAAACAAATAAATAGCTGGTTACCGTGGCTCACACCTGTAATCCCAGAACTTTGGAAGGCCAAGGTGGGTGGATCACTTGAGGCCAGGAGTTCGAGACCAGTCTGACCAACATGGTGAAACACCAGCTCTACTACAAATACAAAAATTAGCCAGCTGTGGTAGTGCATACGTGCAATCCCAGCTGCTTGGGAGGTTGAGATATGAGAATCACTTGAACCCAGGAGGCAGAAGTTGCAATGAGCTGAGATCGCGCCACAGCACTCCAGCCCATGCAACAGAGCAAGACCCTGTCTCAATAATAATAATAATAATAATGAAGAAGGAGAAGGATCCCAATGAAACTATAGAGCAGAGCTGCCCAATATACCTTTGCCAATGAAGCAAATACTCTATATCTGTATTCACCACATGTGACTGGTGTAATATCTACATGTGGTTAGTGGCTACCACACTGAACAGCACCGCTATGGTGACTTTAGGTCCATGAGCTGATTAGACAGACCACATCTGGGGTATGAATGGGGCAAAGCATTGCAGGATTGGTTAGGAGTATGCTTTAATTTTCGGCAATACATATGTGTATACCCATATTAGTCTTATTTTATGTCTTGGTTAATCTGGGAACTTGAAAGGAGCTAAGCCTTTAGGGACACCATTGCATAAGTGTTTGGGAGATCTGGGGTCGAGTCAGAAAGGAGAAATGGTAACTAACAACACACTAGACTATGAGCTCTCTGAAATGGGAAACTTTGGTTTTGTTTCATTTTTGTTTTACACTGTTATATTTGCAGCATCTAGAAGCTAGGCACTTAATAGATCTTCATTTAAATAATGAACGAATAAAAGGCATCATGTCTGATATCCAGCATCAGTAAATTGGTGGAGATGAGATGGAGTGTGGGAATCTGTGATGACTTTCTGCTGGCCCTACAAAAACTTGGACCACCAACAGGGGCATCAGTTTCCTCTTTGCATAAACTTAATTCTGGTTACTCTGGTATTTTATTATTACTAAGGAAAAATAACAATAATTGCTACTGCCATTTGCAGCATGGGGAAGATTTGACAATCTTGACAAGATTGATAAAGGACAGGGTGCTTTCAAAGGAATAAGTTTCCTTACCTACTTTGCAGAGGTGTGGTGAGAATTTATAAATATTTGGTCCTTAAATGCTCATAAAATTCCTTGTTAAATGCCACCAGACTGTGTCACAGAAGATGATTCTTTGAATGTTTACTGGATGTAGTTCTGTCAGCAAAGAGGCAGATAATCACTGTGGAGAGGTCATTTGTACTTTTTGTGTGTTTCTTTATGCTTGTTTCCTTTTTTCTGACTACAAAAAAAGTGGATGTTAATTAAAAAGATAAACATTTTAAAGCAGAAAAGTTTCATGAGAAAATAAACAGAAACTTCAAATCAATTCCATATAATTATATATACGGATATGTATCTATAATCTGCATCTTCCTATCTCCAGGTCTCCAGACTCATACACACATTCGCATGAATTTTTAACATTTTGTTCTATTATCTGTAATTTTGAGTGTTTTGTGTGCATTCAACAAAACAAAAATGTTTAACAGTTTTGTATCCCACTTTTTTGCCTGTTATCATGATGGTGGATAATCTTTTAAAACATGATAATTAGTTGGTGCACATAAATTCCTTATAGGAATATTCTATATTTTCCAAATATCTATTGTTGGAACTTTGGGTTGTTTTTATTTTTCACACTATGATAAATTTTGAGGCAATAATCATCATTTTACACCGGTATTTGTCCATCTCTCTTCTTTTTCAAATTTTAGATAAATTTCTAAAAAGTGAAACTGTTGGAGCAAAGAGTAAATTTCTATTAAGATTTTTGGTAAATTTTGCAAACTGTTATAGAGAAAGGTTACCCCATTCACACACTCATTAAAAATGTATAAAACTTTTATAAAAGTCATTCCCTCTAGTATTGAATTGTATTCTAAAAATCTATTGCAATGTGATGAGTGAAAACTCGATATTGCTTTAATTTGCATTACTGATTACTTGTAATGCCGATCTTTTCAACACATTTGCTGGTCTCTGTAAATTGTTCATATTGAATGCCCACTTCTATATTGAGGCATTTTTGCAAAATTCTTAAGAACTTTTTATAAGGTGAAAATATACACTACAAAAATGTCCTAGTTTACTGTTTGCTTCATACATTTATTTTTATTTTTAATCAATATGTTATATATCATATATCTAATACAGTGATCTTTGTATGTTTTCCGTTGATTTTAGTTTTTGTCTTTAAAGTTTTCTTGTACAAAAAAAAATTATTTGTCACTGTAAAATACTGAAAATCAAAAACAAAGCAGAAATCCACCTTGACCTTCACTTAATTCTTCTTACCATACCCACCTTCAAAAAATATATTTTTGTTAGCTTTTAAAGTATCATTGCAGATATTATCTACATATTTAAAAATTTACATATACAATGCATATTTCCTTTTTTTACATTTTAAAATAATTTTAATCATATATCTACTTTGCAACTTATATTTTACCAAACTCATGTCTTGGATATCTTTTGGCTGACTTATATTTTGGAAACCTATGGTCTGTACACATACACATACACACACACACACACACACGAGTATTTTTGGTAGATTTTTTGGAGGTTATCTTTATTTAATTAATTTCACAGGAAAAAGTCTGATGTTATTACTAGCTTATATACATAACAATTTTTTTCAACATTATACCATGAATAATTAACTGATTCCCCTACTGGTGTGTGCTGCTTTCTTTTCATACTTAGATTCGAATAAGCTCTGTATTGTAGTTTAAGGCTAACTAACATATTCAGTTAACATGTGTTTTAATTATTGAAACAATTCAACTGTCTTTTAGTTGTAGTTTTGTAATAACATATCCATAAAAACTTTGGTAATTTTATCACTCATTATTGCTTTGTGTTTTAAAATTATCCATGTTTTCTTCCAACTACACTTTCAAACCACTTTTTCAAGCCTCCCTTGTCCGTACCAGAACAAATGAAACAATCTAATATAAATCTTGATTGAGATTATCTTAAATCTCTACATTGATTTAGGAAGACATTCATTCTACAATGTTTGATATTCCCATCTGTAAACACGGTATATATCTGATCATGTTTCACATGCCTAGTAATTTTTTTTTAATTTCCATTAAGTTATCCACATTTCTTATCAAGTTGTTTCATGTATTCTACATCTTGTTGCATTATGAATAGCATATTTTTCATTCCATTGTCCAATTTTTTATTGCTGGTATATTGGAAAGGTTTCAATTTACTTCATAATAATTTGAATCATATTTCAGGTAATTATCTTGTGTTTCCACAGAAACCAGTCATATACATTGATACCTGTCTTCTCATTACCAATAGCTAAAGATTTTATTTGTGTTTAAGTCTCTTTATCTTGATCAGTGTTTAAAATATGAGATAATAATAGGGATAGTAGGCAATTTTCTCATAAGCATTAAGGAAGTTAAAATGCCTTCAGTATTTTCCAGTAACCATGATATTATCCTTAATAACTGGGAATTAACATCATGTAAGTTTAAAATAGATGTCATGTCGAAAATTACATCTATCCATGCTCTTTTAAAAAATAATTTATTTCCTAATATCAATAATGAAATAATCCTACTTGGCTGTCATAAATTATTCTACTAATGTACTGTTTGTAAATAATTTATTTAGAATTTTTGCAACTGCATTCATAAGTTTTATTAGTCTACACGGTATATTAATTATAGTTTGCTTTTTCAGTGATTTTAGCTTCCTATTTTGTTAATCTTTCTATATTTTGCCAAGTAGTCAAATATTTTACATGACGTTAGGTTTACTTTATAAAATAATAATTTAAAAGGAATCCTTAGTAAAACTGTCTGACCCTAGTAAGACTTTAATTATTTTTTATTCTTTCTAATAGATATTAGAGATTCCTATTTTCTAACATTACCTGAATCACTTTTTTATCATTTAAGAAATTCCTGTAAAATTAACATTTTCATCAAAGTTCTTGTATTCATTAGTCTAGATTTTTACACAATAATTTTCACTACTTTTTAATGATTACTGTATCTGTTGAAATATAGCTTTTCATCCTAACGCTATATATCCATGGGTTTGCTACATTTTTCTTAATGAAAACAGCAAGTTATGTGTCTATTTAATTCATTATACTCTTTATTATTCCACAGAATCATCTCTTCAACTTATTTTTCAAATGCCCTTTCTGCATGTATCAAATCAACTACTTTTGGTATTTTTTCTTTCTCTGATGCCCTTAAGCTTGTTGTGTTATTTTATAGAAGTGAAAATCTTAGATTAGTGACATTTATTTTTGTTAATGAATAATAAAAGCATTTAGGGCTGTGCATTTGCCTCTGAGCATAGCTTTGGAAATAATGTATTAATTTTGATAAAAAGAATTTTTACGGTAGCTGCATAGTAACTGAATAGTTTTTCCCTCATTTATCCAAGTTATTCATAATAAACATTTCAATTTTTTCTGCATTTGTTTTTTTCTTTAAACTTTTATTTTTAGTTTAGGCCTCAGTGGAATTGAGGTCAGAGAGACTTTAATGTTCATTTTCATATTTTTTAACATTGTAGTGTTTTATCCCTGGTCTAAAAAGTGATGGTTAAAGTGACTATTTCATCAGTCCTTAAAAAGATAGACTCTGTGTTTATAGGGCATGTATTTCTGTATAATGAGTTTAACTGTACTATAATAACAATTGTGTTGTTTATAAAACTCCAATTTAAAATATTTTATTATTTTCTACTACATGAATTTATTTCTTTTAATACTACTTATTCATTCAAAAGCTGAGTGTTTCTATCAACTTAGCCTTGTATTCATAATAGGCTTTGTTTTATTTATTTGAGAAAAAATATTTCATGCATAATGCTTTTTCACTATGGCGTTATTATTTTTCAGTGAAAAACTGCTCTCTTCAGTGTAGTGTGAAGGTTAAAAAATATTGATGACTTTGGTCTTATTTCTGTCACATTGTTTTTTGACTCTTTGTTTAAAAATTTGTACATTTGTTCTGTTCCTATTTTTCTCTCGCTATATATACTGTTAATTTTAAAAAAACATACTAATGATTTTGAAAGAATAAAAATGTCTTTAAAATAATGACAGTTTGATTTGTAAAAACTAATTCCCAATATTTCTAAGATTATAAAAGTTATGAATAAAATAATGATTTTTATCTTCATCATTTCAGGTAAGTCACTTTATTCTTTGCTATTTCATTTTGAAGTTTTAGATGTAGATCTCCATAACAGATGTGGTTATCATTTGAATTTCAAGAATAAATTTAATATTTGCATTTTAATTTGTTACCAAAATTTAAATAATTATAAAGATATCTTTATCTCTTTTTAGTGCTCAAGACTAGAATTTTCATATCATGACTTTCTACATTTAGTATTTCTCAATTTTTTTCTTTCCTGGCTGAGATTATTAAAATTTTTGTAGTTGAAACCATGGGATTATATTACCTCTCTTTGGGCTTCTAGAAATAGCTATTTCATTGGGTACATATTTATTTTGTTGAAGACTTTTTCCTTAAATTTATATTCACACTGCCCTAGGAATCTTTGTTTGTTTGACTGTGTGGTATGTTTGTTTTGACACTTTACCTCGGCCAGAGAAATCTGAAACCACCTTGCTTTTTGTTCCTTTAAAATCTATCTGTTTTTTTATAGTTAAATTTTTAAGCACCTTTGTTGCAAACATCTTTTTCTTTTTTTTTTTTTTTTTCCCATAGACCCCATTGGTCTTTCAGTTCAAGTAATTTTTTGTCCATTATATGCCTCATTATTTATTTTCTTCTCTGTGTATACCTATTTTTCATAGGTTAAATCTCATCTCTTCTATTTTATATGTGACATCTGCTTTCTAGCCATTTTGATATGTTTTGTTTTTCCTTTGAATGAATGGAGAGCGTTTTATCCTCCTCCTCTGCATGATTCAATTTCCTGAAGGGTCAATTCTAAAGATTAATACCTCTGATTTTTACTATTAACCTGTCTTCAGAGCAGAGTTTCTCAATACCAGCATTATTAACATTGGGGCCAGATAATAATTTGTTGTGAAGGGCCATCCTGTGCATTGTGTAAAATTTAGCCACATCCCTAGCCTGCACCTCCTGGAGGCCAGTAGTATCCTTGCAGTTGTGACTATCAAAAATATCCCCAGACATTGTCCAACATTTGGGGAGAAGGAGAGGGAACTGCAAAATATCCTCAGTTGAGGACCATTTATTAAGACTTTGACAGTATTTTTATATCTTACCTTCTCTTTATATGAATCCTCATCTGAGACTTTGCTTTCTCGGACTCCCTGTCCTTGTTTCATTGATGCTTTAATTACATGCTTGTTTGTACATTTGCCTCTAAGCATAGCTTTGGAAATATTGTACAAATTTTGATAAAAAAAATTTTTATGGTAGCTGTATAGTAACTGAAGAGTTTCTCCCTCATTTGTCCAAGAGTTATTCATAATAAATATTGCATTTTGTTTGTTGTCTACCAATATTTCTAGAGTGGGTTTTTCTTAGGATTTCTCATCCATTCATCCCCATTTCTTTCCATGGAAATGGGTAAGGAGACAAGTTAAATCTGTAATTCATTTATATTATACAAAAGAGAGCAACCACAGCATTCAATACTTCAAGGTTTTCTAAGAACAGCTCTCACTTTGCATTGTTGTTAAGGAGAAGAGGGTAAGAACATGCCCAGCAACACAGTGCCCCACTTTTCAGCTCACAGGCTCCTTCCCATCCCTTTGGGTTAATGGCAGAGTAGATCATCTCTACCTCCTCTCTTTCCCTTTCTTCTCTCCTTTCCTCTCCTTCTGCCTTTCCCTGTCTCTTTTCTTATCTTTCATCTCTCCTCTCTCCCTATGCATGTATAAGATGGTAGCACAAAACTTTATAGTAATATTTGATAGATGAGTAAGCAGAGCTATGGAATGCTTAGACTAATTCTGCCACATGTACTGCCTCATTTAAACATCACAACTCTTTGACACGAGCTCTATTATTTTGTCCATTTTACAGATAGAAGATGTAGACTGAGAAAGCTTAAGTTAAGGGATTTAGCTGATATTATAAATGGTGGAGCTAGTATTTAACTCAGGTTCCTCTGACCCCCAGATACCAGGCCGCTGGCCACCATATTATTCTGCACAATGATTTCCTTAGCACAGGAAATAGTCACCATCAGGTGGAAGTCAGGTAAGGATGAGGAGTTGTGGCTACTTAGCTTTCTACTTAAATGGCCTTCTCTATCCTCCAACAAGGGCTAAACCACGCAGAGAATCAAAGGCTTTTGCTAACTTTTTCCTCAATAAATGCATGTTTCTGTTTGGGCAGCAGCCCATATACAAAGCATGTTTGCTTTTTTTTTTTTCAAGCCTAACATAGTCCTATTATTAGTGAATATCTTTCCAATATTTTGGCCTGAGTTCTCTTTTGCTCCTAAATTCTAGGGGTTTATAAGATGTTCATAAATTATGTAATTTTGTTGGTACTTTTATGGGAACATGGAAGAGTTTCTATCAGTCACTGATAACAGGTATTTAAAATTTTAATCAAAAATATTGTATCTAAATTTCTTGACAATCTTCTTGAGTACTAATAAATGTATTATTCCATGAAATCAGTGCTTGTTTTTCATGTGTGTATTGCATTAAAATTACATTTTTATTAAATTAAACATGCCATATTTTAATAAAATAATGAATGGGTTTTAAAAGGGGCCTAAAACCAAGTGCAAGTGCTTTTTGTGAATTCAGTTGAAGAATTCTGGTGTCTAAGGCTAACACATTGTCATAGGACAGCCCTTATATCCTACTTTGGCTCAAAAGTTATAAATATACATGGGAAACTGAATAAAGATTTTCAACTTCTCATCCTCTGAGTGACATTTTTATTTAAAAATGTCTCTTTTCTTATTTTTAACAAGATATTCAACTTGTAAAACTAATTCTTCAACTTTGTATCCATGCAATAGACTTACATTTTTCTAGAGAACGAAATCTTTCACAGAATTGCATAAAGAAAGCTCCCTGAGCTCTAGTGGAATGAAGGATCAGTAAGATCCCAATCCTGGAATACTAGCTTTTTATTTTCTGGTGTGGGGTTAACACTAGGGCATATCTCTGCACCTGATCTACTAATAGGAAACCACATCAGAAAGTCCATAGGGTTCTAGTCTGTCTATGCCCAGAAATTGTGTTAAACCCCATTTAGTCTCCTGAGTATCCAGTGCCCATTCCTTCTTCTTCATGGCTAATGAAACCTTGTTTTTTTTTTTTTCTGGGATATCAACATGCCCAGCCCAGCCTATGGATTATAATCAATCTGAATCGGTCTTCAGTGGCCATATAGCATATTTCTGACTGAGATCTATGAAGAAGTCACTGGAATTAGTTACTTCTCATTTTTGAGAATAATGTTTCTTCCTTGATTCTGATAGGAGAGGATAGACTTTAGAGATATAATGCCGTGGCCTTACTCCCTCTCCTCCTCCCTTCTCACAGTCAGGCACTGGTGCAGCTGTCTCCTGTATATGAGACAAATACAGGAAGGTGAGAACCATCCAGTGAGGATGACAGAGGAGAAAATGGTAGGAGACTTGGTTTCTACTCCCAGCACCCAAGCAAATATTAAAACCTCACACCTCAAACCTCTGAGTATGTGAGAATAACAAACATCTGTGTTCAAGCCCTATCACTCAGATTTATAATACTTGCAGCAAAACAAGTTCTTAATTGGTATGGTTCCAAAGATTTCTTCTCTATCTTACTTTTGAACTTTAGAAATGACTTCTACATACAATAATGGATTATTAATAAAGAAATTTGAAGAGAGTTGTAGCTATTTTGTAGGATAAAATATCCATGGAAACTTCAGCTGTTCTATGAGGAAAGCTTCCCCTCCCACCCCTCAGAGTCAACGATCTCAAGAATAGACACTTAATTCTCATTATTCATGGTAGCTATTTTCTGTGCAGTGCCCCATGAAAAAATGAACTAGTAAACACTGAAACAGTGCTTCTGGGAGATTTTTTTATATATTTATATTTTTATTTTTATATTACATATTTATAGTTTTATATATTTTATATATTTATATATCCTCCCAGATTATATATATATGCATATATTTATATATATATAAAATCTCTCCATATACATATGTATATATAATCTCTAACTCCAAATGCAATACATTCTGAGAGATTCTATTTTCTGTATCTTACAAAAGAGAAACAAAGTTCAGGATGTTGAAGTGACTTGCCTGAAGCTGTACCACTAACAGGTGCCAGAATTGGATTCAAATGCCCTTCAACTGGCTCTGAGCTGGAGCTTCTTGCACTACACTGCACTGCCCCCAGCCTTCCCCCTCCCCAGGTCATCTCTTTGTCAAGGCTGAAACAAGAAGGCAGAGTGTCGTCTTGATTCACCTCAGCTGGGAACATGGTGGGTGAGTGAAAATTAAATTTTTCGCGGCTTTGAGCATGTCTGTGAATGACTGCAATCTGCAAGTATTGATTCTGGAGTTATAAATAAATGCTAATGAGTAGGCAAATTGCAAATAGAGAATTCCCAAATAATGAGAATCCACTGTAATCGTATTTTTGTTCTTTTCTCAGTGAAATGCATCTGGTGGTACCCATCTTGAATATCCCTGCTAACAGCTTTGCTATCGAAGGGTAAGCTAACTTCCAACCTCTGCTTCTCTGCATGGATGATTTCTTGCATTTTTTTCCAACCTATGTGCCTGGAGGCATGTACATAAATGCTCATATACACAGATGTAGCCATATAATACCCATACTGTATTATGTTCTCCACTGCATAAATCTGCCATTTAATTCCTCATTGATTCAGTATATAAAGCAGTGAGCGTATGGAAGAGTCAATATCATCTCTACTCAAATGTAGAGAAAACGAAGCCTCCTGGTGCTTGCTCAGAGCGGAGGGGCTCTGCAAACAGGGAGTCGCTGTAAATGGGCTAAGATTATTTTGGGGGATGACAAAAATGTTCTGAGTTAGATTATAATGATGGTTGAACCACTCTGTATATAAAATAAATAAAAAAATTATTGAATTGTGCATATTAAATGGGTGGATTTCATGCTATGTAAATGATACCTCAATAAATGTGTTAATAAAAAAAAACATGATGCATCCACTACGCATGCACAGGCCTGCAGAACAATGGGAGGATGTATCTTCACTGGTCAGGAATTTACACTCGCTGAGGGTTTTCCGTGTACAGTTGCCACATTCTTGTGCAGCTTTATTATTCACTTGTCACAAGAAAGCTGCAAAGCTCTATGTGCTGGCATGAGTTGGAAATGTCTATTAACTTGTCAGCAAATGAAAAGGGTGAAGGGTTTTCATCTCTGTAGATGAATTGGAACAGGTGCAGCATGTCTCCAAGATCGCTAATTAAAACCACTCAGGACTTATATTTATTTTACATGAAAAAGAGTTTTACATGTGTTTGAAAACTGTATGGAAATACAGCTTTTAACAGTTTGACTATCCAGTCAAGTTTTATTTCTGCTTTATATCAGTTCATGAATGAAACCCTTGCTAGGGCATGTCTCACATGCACTTTCATACACCAGCTTATTTTATATTTCATATACCCAAATAGCAAATGTAAGCTATATTTATTACCAAGGGGATTTGAGTTAGCTTGGGCATGCGTATATACTTTCAATTTGTGCCACTTCCATTCGACTCCACGGAATGACACTGATATTGTTTTTTATATAATCTTTGGAGTATTTGAGGCTTTTGCCCTCCCAAATTTCATGCATTTGTTTGCAGTTCAGGGAAACGGAAATAAGGTGCATGGAAAGAAAAGGAACAATTAGATGGGCCTATGTTATACGTTCTTGAAAAGATCTGAATCTGAGCATAAGAAAACCTGTATTTGAAGAACTTACGAAATTTTAAACAAGCCATTAAGCCTATCTCCTATCTGTTCCTTAGATACTTAATCTGTTAGGGCCTAGCTCAAATGTCACTTCTTTGACAAAGCTTCTAGAGATCTCTTTAGCTGCCATCAACATTTCCTTCTTCCATCCTCCCATAAAATTGTGCACTCCTAATACATTTTATAGCACATTGGAGGAGACATGCAGGGGTTGGCAAGTTGAGAGACAGTGTAGTATTATGCTGAAGATTTGGATCCTGAAGTCAGAGAGTATCTGGGATGAAATCCCAGTCTTACCACTTACTAGCTGTATAACCTTGGAAAAGACTCTTTAAATTTCTTGTCTACAAAATTAGAATAATAATGGTGTTTGCCTCACTTAGTTTTGTTATGAAGGTTAAGTGGAAGAAGCCAAGTAAAACACTTCAAATACTGACTGGGACAGGTTAATTGCTCCAGAAAGGATGGTTGTTGGTATTATTTACTAGGAAGGCAGTGCAACATCGTAAAAGGAATTGGAAAAAGAAAAACTGGGTTGAGTTCTAATTCTACCAGTTCCTGGCCCTGTGATCTGGGAAAATCAGTTAACGATTTGACTATTAAGTCCTTCATCTATAACGTTGCCTAGGTCAAATAGAGGTGCCAAGAGCCAAATGCAATTGAGGGTATGAACACATTTTATAAGTGAGAAAGCATTGTTTAAGTCTTAGATATTATTTGGAGGAAACCGAGTGTATAAAGAAAATATATAATTTGTAGTCCATTAGACCCGTACTTAGGTTCTGGAATTATCATTTGCTAACTTTGTGGCCTTAGTAAATTATTTGTCTCTGTGTGTCAGTTCTGTCACATTAATGAAAAGATAAAACTGTTATTGTAAACCTAAAATAAAACAATATTTAAGTACAGAATTCACCATCAAGTATATAGCAGGTCTCAAACTGCTGAGCTCGAGCAATCTGCTGACCTCAGCCTCCCAAAGTGCCGGGACAACCTGGGCAATGCCATTCTGGACGTAGGAATGAGCAAAGATTTCACAGTGAAAATGTCAAAAGCAATCACGACAGAAATAAAATTTGACAAATGAGATCTAATTAAACTAAAGAGCTTCTGCACAGCAAAAGAAACTATCAACAGAGTAAACAGACAACCCACAGAATGGGAGATTTTTGCAAACTATGCATCTATGACTAGTTATCTATAAAGAAACTTAAACAAATTTACAAAAAAAAAACATTAAAAAGTGTACAAAGGACATGAACAGACACTTTTCAAAAGAAGACATACATGTGGCAAACAAGCATATGAAAGAAAGCTCAACATCACTTATCATTTGAGGGATACAAATCAAAACCACAATGAGATATCATCTCACACAAGTCAGAATAGCTATTATTAAAACGTCAAAAAATAACAGATGTTGGTGAGGTTGCAGAGAAAAAGGAATGCTTAAACACAGTTGGAGGGAGTGTAAATTAGTTCAACTATTGTAAAAAACAGAGTGATGATCCACAGTGTGGGATTGAACCCAGAAATCTCATTTCTGGATACATACCCAAAGCAATATAAATCATCCTATCATAAAGACACATGCATGTGTATGTTCACTGCAGCACTATTCACAATCACAAACACATGAAATCAACCCAAATACCAATGGTAGAGTGGATAAAGAAAATGCACACATACACCATGGAATACTATGCGGCAATTAAAAACAAACAAACAAACAAACAAACAAACTGAGAATATGTCCTTTACAGGTACATGGATGAAGCTGGAGGCCATTATCCTTAGTGAACTAACACAGGAACAGAAAACCAAATACCGCATGTTCTCACCGGTAAGTGGGAGCCAAATGGTGAGAACACATGATCACATAGAGGGAAACAACAGACACTGGGGCCTGCTTGAGGGTAGAAAGTGAGAGGAGGGAGCAGATCAGGAAAAATAACTAATGAGTACTAGGCTTAGCACCTGAGTCACAACATAATCTGTACAACAAGCCCCTGTGATATGAGTTTCCCTAAGTAACAAGCCCGCACATTACCCCTGAACTTAAAATAAAAGTTAAAATAAAAAGGAAAAATAAATAAAAGTTAAAATGTTTAACAAAAAAAGTACATAGCAGAAATCAAATCATGTAATTTCACTCCTTATCACAGTTTATTTTGTTATTTATGCATATGTCTGTCCCTGATTTCCTGGAGTCAAAAGTAGACAGTGCTCTGCTTTACAGATTCCAAAACCCCGGGAATGAATTCACACAATACAGAAAGATTTCAGCCCCAGTTGTGAGTTGCTAGATAAGTACGGGGGCTGCAGCTCACCTTCCAGGCTTTAGACAGAAACCTGATAGGTTCTGGGATAGGTTTCCTTTGTCATATCTGAGGTTTTATTCAGGACTGAAATGAATTGTCAAATACAAAAGTACTCTGACAATTTCCAAACCCTTTAATATAAAGATATGTGATTGCACAATGGCTGTCGCTATGTCAGGACAGAGAGCCCTCTGCCTATTATCAGGCTTGCCTTGCACTTTTCTTTAGACTGGCCGCCAGCTGGAGTGACACGTGGCATCATAAACAGAATTCCCTGGCACCGTGTGGGTCGTGGCAGGAACCAGCAGTCGGTCTCCTCTGACAGTACCCCGTCTTGAAGAAAGAAGGGCATATGCATCCCAGCTAGCTTGCTCCAATATAACCAGTAGCCCACCAGCCTCTAGGGAGTTGGGAGCTTATGGTTATCAGCACTACTCTTTCCTTTTGCTCCTCAGTCCCAATGGTTGAGAAGTGATGAGGGTAGAGGACAACCCTTGCCTGAAATGGTTTCTATCTGGCTAGATCCTGTCCTGGTGTCTGTCTGCTCTTAGCAGGCTTAGGAAGCAGGGCAGAATGTGGAAAGAAAGAACACAAGACTTTGATTTTGGATGGAGTAATAAGAAAAATATGTGAATCATATCAATCAAAAAACAGTTTCTCTAAATAATTGTCATGACAACAGGCAGCAGCTGTGAGGTCTCAGCTGACAGCGGAACAGTTCTGGACCCAACACCAAGTAACCACTGGTGGCCTCCAAAAGGTAGCTCAGCAAAACCAAAGGGCACTTCTGCCTGCCTTTCTGACATCTGTCACAGGGTTACTCGTTCTTGTAAAACCTTTTCCATGCCAGATCAGCCGGTTACCCGCAGTCACAGCTCCCAACACTCAGCAAAAACAGAAAGCAAATGGAAGAATCACTAACACAGCAGAAGCTATCTAATGTCAATGGCTTCTTATGACAATAGCTTGATCCCAGCCAAGTTGACCACTGGCTGATATTAACAGAACTAAACAATGAAATGTGAGAAACAAATGGACAGAAGCTGAGGAGAGGGAAGTGAAAGTGAGCCAGAGAGGGAGGGAGAGGGGCTCTTCCTGCACAGCAAGTTCTCCAAGGAGAACAGGGCCTTGACTCTCAGCCCACTGTTTGTCAAGTCAAAAAGTAAGAAAACAGGAAAAAAAAAAAAAAAGAAATAAAAGAAAGAAACAAGGAAAATAATAGGAAAAAATGCTATACTTAGTAACATGCAAGAATCATGCAATCAATTCAGACTCAACTAGTAAACCCACATCTTTCCGGAGAAAGGACTTGGGCCATTTTCAAAGCCTTGCTTATGTGTGGCCACAGGAAGCAATATTATAAATATCCCCTTATGTACCTTTTTTGAGCAGCTGGCCAGGCCCAGGGAGTATCAAGCATTAAACATTAATTTCTCCACCTTCTGGCTCTTTCCTACTCTGTGTCTTCTTTCTTTCACTCTCAAGGCAGAAAGAAACTGGAGTCTGAGTTTCACTGTGAAAAGACAAAAGAGTTTCTGCAGCTTGCAGCTTATTCGATCCAGGCAAGAAGCACCGACTTCAGGTGCTTGGGGAAGCCATCTGTAGTTCTTGAGGCGATGAAACAGGGCTGAGAACGCGGTGCTTTCTGGACTCTCTGCTTCCAGCTGGAAAGACCACTGAGGAAGCCGCTCTTAAAGCACTTTCTGCAAAATTGCCTCCATCCATTCCATCTGGTGTTCTCCAGTGATGGAGAGCTGCCTGGATTGTCCCAGAAACTGAGGCAAGGGCTGCCAGGGTTCCCTCCAGAGAGGCACAGAAATGAGGAAGAAGTGGGGACTTGTGTGTTCCAGGTGAATCACAGAATGCTGGCCTCATACCTGTCATGAACAGGCGGCCTGAGCCTGGGGCCGGAGCTCAGTGTACCAGGGGAAGAGAAGGTGAAACAGAGCTGCTTTTGAAATATACAAGCCATAGACTAAATTCTGCTTGATGAAATAAAACACACACATGCACACAGCAACTTTTAGCTAAAAACCTGGATGTATCAGTGCCGAGATGAAATAGAAATATCAAAGGTGCATGAAAAAAGAAGAAAGTATGATAATACTTTGGAGAATGTGAAAAACAAACACAGAGAGCTAAGGAAAGAGAAAGGCAAGTGAGCCAGGGAGGGAGGGAGGGAGAGGTGCTCCTCCTGCACAGCAAGTTATACAGTTATCCAGGGAACAGGGGCCTTCATCTCCCTGCCCACTGTTTATCAAGGCACGTGGGGAATGAAGGCACAGTGTGCGCTTTATGTGTTTTTTCATCATTTTTTCCAGTGTGTGCCAATTGAACCAAAACCTCTGTGTGACACGCTGACAATGCCCTTTACCCTCCTTTTATCTAGCCTGTTCTCTAGACTTGTCATTATTTTTCAGGCCCCACATGTTGGGTTCCTTTCATCTTTTCTCAGAAATGATTACTTTCAGACCTGTTAAGTGAAAAGCTATGACATGGCACATAACATCTGAGCCATTTTAAATGGACCTCCTTGAAAGATTCATTTTAATACTAGAAAGGGACCTTCTTAATTAATCTTTGTTGTATTTTATTATCACAAGATGGATAGGGAGGTACCTCTAGGGACACTCACCTGTGAGGTCCCAGGGAAAAGAAGAACGGGGAAAGGGGTTCAGTGAATGTGAAATTACCATATACTCTGGTTTATGCATTTTTAGAGAGTAAAAAACTCTATGTTTCTAGTCAATTATTTATATATAATCTAGTTTTAAAAATAATTTCAGGTGTCTTACAAAAAAAGACCTTGTTCAGTAATAGGCACAGCTAATTAGACTAACGGTAGAGAAGGATATATATATATGCATGCTTCATTCTGTTTCACTAAAGTATTAAATATTTTAGTATGGACATCATTGCCCCGACCTCAATAATTTTTTTTCTGAAACTTGCATCTCTAGTTTGACTCAAAATGTTCATATTCTAAAGAATCAGAGTGTTTCTTCTTTCTTGAAGTGGTTCGTCAAGATAAGTCCTCTTCCTTATGATGACTGAAGTGTAGGATTGGGTGTTGCTCCATCTCGTCACTACAAGTCACTACAAGGCTTTTAGCAAAGTTCTGAAAACCAAATCCTGGAATGTAGAACCCCTGAGCAAAGATGCAGCAACAGCCATTCAAGCCAAAATTTAATAATGACTATCATTTGTTGATGTTTACTAAGGACCAAGAATATGTAATCTCACCAACAGTCTCTAAGAGACCAGTATCATTTTACTTGTTTTACAGAAGTGTAAATGAATTAAGGAGAGGAGAAGCAATTTTATCATGTATCATGTACAAATTGGCTGACAATACACTTTGGTCACAGACTCGTCACAAAATCTGTTCTTAGAACCGTTGCACTACCCAGATTTCAGGCTTTCAGGGATATTTTTGAGTTAGCCACAGATCTGTCCAGCAGTTATTGTCCTAAACTTGGGTGGCTCCGTGAATCACTATTGACAGTCATGGTCCGTTCTATCACCTTCAGGTTTTCACACAAGATAGAGTCTATTTTAGGTCAAGGGCATTATCAAATTTGAGACCATATTCTAAGAATGTCTACACCGGTCATCAAGAAAAACAGGATCCTACTCACAGAGTTCATTTATCAACTTGAGCCTATCTATAAGTAGACTGTAGTTTTCTTCTGGAGAAGCATGAACCTTGGAGTCAGAATGTCTGTGTCCAAACCCTGCTCTGCCACTTATCAACTGTGTGACCTTATCCAAGTTACTTAATAATAGCTCCATGCCTGAGTTTCCTTTTCTATGGAAAGACAATGACAATAGTGCCCATCTTGGATATTTCTGGTGAGGACTGAATGTGCTCTAATAGAAAGGTGTTTAGGAAGTATGCAATCCAGAGTAAGCACTTAATAAGCTGAAGTTATTGCTGTTTTTCGTTGAAGTTAATCCATTTGTCACCTTCTTTGGACATCACATTCATCATGTTCTTTTTCTTGTAAACATGTATTTTAGGGAAGACTAGTGAGTTCAGTGATACTTGAGGTGACTTCAAAGAGGACCCCTTCCAGAGGTCATAAAATGCAAATTTTACCACCCTACAAAGTAAAACTCCACCTTTGTTCTTCTTCAAGCATTGCTGTGCCTTCTGGCTCACAACTCAGAGCATCTGAATGAGGGAAACTTTCTCTCTGGCTCAATCTCTCTTTTTCTTTCACTCTCTCAAACAAACACACATAATTTCTTAAGAGATTTTTTTCCACATCACAGTCTTTTCTATGTATCCCAATTTTAAATTTAAAAGACTACCTATGCTGAGAATTGTTCAGTGATGTTGATTTATGAGACTTATGCAAAAAAGGACAGTCTTACCGATGCACATATCTATTTGGCAAGGCAGCAGTGATTTATAAAATGACAAGCTGGTGACACTCATATAAAGGCAGCTTTCACGTAGCAAGTGTAAAGGCAGAAAGAAAATCTGCTACCAGTTGAATGACAAACTCCTTTGCTATTTTAAGAACAGTATAAACGCCACCCTAACTTCCATTTAGTGTCCACCTAGTGGAGGATGTGCCATCGTAGAAGGGGTGCACAAGGTGACCTTTTCTCCTGTTCTTGATCTCTGAAGCTCAGTGTCAGGTTAAGTTGGTCTTTTTCTAGTCACTCTTTATTGGTGTGTCATCCATGAACTTTTCTAAGCTTCATTAAAGCTCTATACATTTTGTACATTTTTCCATCCAGATGACATGCTGGAAAAATATGGTATATGATATCAAGCTTCTTTTACTTGTCCTAGCAGAATGTATTTGACATTTGAATATGTGTTATAGGAAAACTAAACTGGAGAAATTAGACTATGCTTACTAGACTTTTAAGACTATTATCCAGTCCCTTAGCCTCAATCATTATTGGTTTGGTTTAATATTGAAACTCTTTACTTCTTCCCTCAATTCAGCTATCATTCCACAGTAGTCTTTCTTTCTTGAGACTTAGTGTAGCATACCACAGACAAGAGTCCCACTAGGTCTCTTGGCCCTCCCCTGATAATGCCTGAACCATCAGACATGAGGGCTACAGCAGAAAACTGATCAAACACTGTCTGTAGTGAATTATCATGGCCTTTCTCTGACTACAGAAAAATACACATATTGAATGGAAATGCACTGCACAATTGTTTCCATTTGTCACATCAGCTAAAAGTGCATTCTTGCATTCTCCCCACATGTATTTGTCAGGATAGGCTTGGTTATAGCCACAATACCAGGGGCTTACATTAACACAGGTTATTTTTTGCTCATGCTGCATGCTTGTAATGGGTTAGTTGGGGTTCTGTTCCATGTCATCTTCACTTCTAGGACCATGTTAATGGACCAATCTCTGTCTTGACTTTTGCTAGTCTTGTGTCAGAAGAAAAAGGGATCATGGTAAACTAGGAAAATACCTACTCAGAAGAGAAACACATCACTCTTCTCACATATTTTTAGCCAAAGCAAGGCACATGGAAAATATAATTTTCCTCTAAGGAGGGGCACCAGTGGGAGGAAAAATAAAATCTTTTCTATAACAGAGAACTTTTGAAAAATAATCCTGCATACTATATTGAAAACTCAAAGAAGCAGAAGACAGTCACTGTAACATCATAAAACTGGCCCACAGGGTAAGATGCACCTGTGTGAGGGGTTGATTGGGAAAAAAACTATTTTGCAATGAACAGAAACATTGGAAATTTCTAGAAAGAAGTAAAAAAGCAGTAGTACCTATTTATCACATCTTCATTAGGTCTCCAGGTCACTAATTTTGGCAGAACATGAAAGAGGTAAGGACGAGGTCAAATCGTTAGATCCTCTGAGAATCTTCCCAGAATAGTTTTGTGAAGGTGACAGTAAAATCAGAGAAACTGGGGTCTGATTGAAATCAACTCTTCCCCATCCTGAGGATCAGAAAAGAACAGGACAATGTCCCTCTTGATTGTTTCTACCTGGTGAGTGAAACATATGTCTGTGGCAGGACTAATATAGTATGTGTTACAGTCATCAGAAGCACTGGACATTTCTACAAGGAATGGAAATTTTCTTTTTTCACAAAAAAGAAAGCAGCAACTTAGAGTAGGTGAACATAAATTATAGAAGGAGAAGAACAAAGAGCACTAAAAAATGGGAAAATGAAGAAAGCTGAGGAGCTGGAGGTAAGGAAAGAAAATGGGATTCCAATGAAGATAAGAGAGGCAGGCAGACCAAAGCCTGGAGAAGAACTGGCAGATCATAAGGAACCAAGACGGAGAATATATTTTTACTGATAAAGCTTAGCAGTGTTAAAACGGGCTTATGAGAAGTCATGAGATTAGTAACATTAACTTCTCAGTTCAACAAACATTTTCAAATGTGTCTATGGCAGGCACTGTGCCAGTTTATGGAAATCAAAAGTTGAATAATACACAGGCCTTGATCTCCAGTAGCTTATATTCCAGTAGGAGTGATAGTTAATATACAGGACATTCAATAATATGGGATTAAACACAAAGATAACTAAATTCAGGGTGCTAATAGAAAACAGGAGCATGACTCCTAAGACAAACAGAGGGAGAGAAGTCCTGGAGGAGGATCAAGAAAGATTTTCTGAAATGGTAATTCTTAAGTTTCACGTTAAAGGAAAACTGGGACCTAAGTATCTAAGGGAAGGTTGGGAACATTGCACCTGCAGGGCAAAGAGCAGATGCTAGTGCATATAAACAACAGAGACATAAAATAGAAGGTCATAATTAGGGCGCTCACCCCAGACTTATGTGGCTAAAGAGGATGGAAATGGGAAAGGAGATGCAGTGACAGGAAAGAATTCGAGTGTGAATCATAGACCAGGTTTCTGGTGTCACCTGCACCACTGTTCCACTAGATATTGAGCCAAGACTTAACTTCTCTGGGCCTCTGTTTTCTTTCTATTAAAAATGCTGGTGTTGAATTAATGATGTCTAAGACTTATTTCACACTGGAAATTATAAGTGGTATAAATAAAGAGTTATTAGTGAAGAGCTAGAACTCTGGCAGCACTTTTAAAATTAGCTGTTACAGCAAGGGGATTAAGAAGAGAGATGCTATGTCCTGAAGAAGAAAGATGCTCAAAGGTATCTCAGGTCATGCTTTACTGACTTCCCAGACTCAGCAACCCTTCTAGTCCCTTCCTGAAGGGACTGTGATTGGGAGCTCATTATCACTTAAGAAAGCCATTTTCAATGACAGGTCATTTTAATGTTTGGAAAATGCTCCCCTGGACTATGGTTAAAGTTCATGAATGATGAGTGAAAGTCACTGCAGCATCCTGAAACTGCTCCACAGGGGACTGAGGGATTTGACTGCATGAGAGACTATTGCAGAAAACAGAAGCAAAGGACATTTCCATGCCAGAAGAAGAAAGATGCAGTTGAGAGTGAATGACCATGAATCACAGAGAGAGGAGAAAACACATTAAAAAACTGAAAGAGAAGCTAAGTTGAGAATTTTAGGTTGAGGAAAGAAGAGGGAAT